>NW_010526214.1:0-11156 GCF_000687285.1 Phaethon lepturus | reverse complement strand
AGGAATGCCTTAACAATTCCTTGTTAGCATTTTCACATGGTGTGTTATGCAAGTACTTTAGTTGTGGGTTTTTTGTTTGTTTTTTAGTCTCGAAGGAATCTTTGTGAAGAAGCCTTGTTGAAAATTAAAGGTGTTATTAGTTTTACCTTTCAAATGGCTGTTCAAAGGTGCGTGGTCCGAATTCGCTCAGACTTAAAAGCAGAGGTAAGTGCTCAATAGCCCTCCAGATCCTCACATTGTTGCATTCTGTCACACTAAGCTCTTGGGTTTTTTCCTGTGTACTTGCAGGCATTGGCAACAGCAATAGCATCAACCAAAGTTATGAAAGCACAGCAAGTTGTGAAAAGTGAAAGTGGTGAGGAGGTAGGATATGTATCTTTGTAAATACCAAATGTTTTAGCTCAGCTGTATCTTTAATAGCAGCACCTCTGCGCCCATAACGTCTGATGCCAGGCAAAATTTTCTAAGTGGGAGTGCTATGCGTACAGTACAAGGAGAATAAAGGGTATCCTATGTCAGGACGTGTATCAGTAGAACAGTTTTACAGAACTTACTTGTTATATACAAAAATAACTGTAACTGTTTCTCTCCTTAATGATGTAAAAAGGATCACAGTGAATTTTTTTTTTTTTTGGCTGCAGTTGCTGAAGTGTGTTTATTTCATGACTACAGTAAAAGGGCTACGTCTTTATTTGGTATTTTTCTTCCATGTTAAACCAAAGCTTTTCTGGTGTATCTTCTTTAAGCATTATAGATTCCACATATATAGTAGGTTCCATTTATATTCTCGCTGTATAGGGAAACGAGGAGTCTTACAATATGCATGCCTATCATCCTGAATATGTATATATATATGTAACTTCCATTCATTCTTTTAGGTTACAATATTTGACATAATTTTAATCTGTTGTGTTTTATCAGATGCTGGTTCCGTTCCAAGATACTCCAGTGGAAGTAGAGCAGAATACAGATCTACCTGAATATTTACCAGAAGATGAAAGCCCTACTAAGGAACAGGACAAAGCAGTGTCTCGTGTTGGGTCACACCCAGAAGGTGCAGCAAGCTGGCTCAGTACGGCAGCAAACTTTCTATCAAGATCTTTCTACTGGTGACTTGTATTTGGTGTTAAAAGACTGTGTGAATGAACCAACAGGGGGGCCAGTTTTCCATTGGTGTGGTGAACTGCCAAGTGCAATTTGCAATAAATCATCACAGAAATTTTAGATTAAGCAAATGTATGCTGCATTTTACTTTTTATTGGATATTTAGCCTGATAGGGCAGGTGTCAAAGGACAGAGGCCTCCAATCGGATTGTTCTTTCATTTGTTTTTCATGTAGATTTTATTGCTTCACTTTTTAAAAATGGGTCCACTGTTAAATACCAAATGTTCATGCGTATAGAGCTTTAAGTTTGACTTCACATGAAACACATGATAGGGAGAATCCATGTAACTCGTCTCAGGGCCTCTGTGAAAGAAAATTCTTAACAGCTCTAGTTGTGCATTAGATAAAACACCCTTTCTATTTCTGTGTCCCTTTCGACTAATGTTACTTTGTTTCATTTTCTAGATTTTGACTCCAGAGAAAAATATAGTCTGCCTCTTTTTTTGCCCTTATTTTGGCCAACCATGTTCACAGCATGAGCACAATGTTCCCCTTTTGCTATTAAACTAGAATCACTACAGCCTTGACATTTATAACCCTTTTATGTATACTGAATTTTTTTTCCAGCCTGCCCTTAACCATTGGAGTGCTTGAGAGCAAGAAATAAGGGAATGACTAAACACAAATATGTATAGATACATTGTACAGTAAATAAACTAGAACATATTTGTAATGATGGGTGTGACTGACTGATGTATATAACTAATACATACCACTGACTGCTGTTCAGGCTAGCTGGGAAGACTGTAGCAAAAATGCTGTGGTCTGATGTAGTGATGACCCATTGCAGCTCTGCCTGCAGAGAGTAAAGGGATATAGACTGTACTTGGTTAAGAAATGGTGTTCACTGTTAGCAGATGTTTAATGGTAACTGAAGCTTTAAACTTGAAGAATAAAGCAGAACTGAATGCCTCTCTTGCCACAGTGCCACACATAAATTTTGACTTTAACCCTTTTTAATTTTTTACCTAACAGATCCAATGTGTAATTACTGTCTGCTCCTAATGTCTTTCATGAAGCTCTCATGAAAGTACATCAGTTTGGGTAGGCTTAAAAACATATGCAAATTATTGTCTTTACCTTGTTACTTACAGACAGTATAGGTTTAAAGATGTCTTGGTAATTTCTGTGACCAGAAGTGATAATAAAAGCAAAACTTCCATAGGTAGAGAATAATATATGTCTGAGCTGTTGGTAAACACTGTGTGCCTGAGAGGACTTAATACACAGTGCTTGAAAACTGCAGTGCCACTGCTTTGTTGCACCAGAGAAATACAGCTGAGAACTTTAAATAATGTTATAAACCTTATTATACAATGCTTTTTTGTGGTAACGTATTTGCTGTAATATTTATTATATTTACCACCTGGAGACTCAGAAAAAAAATAATGCATCAAAGTTATTCCCCTGTGCCTATGCACAAGGAATAATTAAAAAAAAAAATCACAGGCTGCCATAATACTACAGAAATGCTGCGGAAATTATAATGTAAAATAATAATGCAGGTCAGAGTTCACCCACCCGAGTTAACTGTCATTCTAGGATAAAAAATGAAGCAAAAGCTTGTTGGCAGACTAGATGTCTCATGTTTTTTAATATATCTAGTTTATTTTTGATTCAGGTTTACACGCACAGATTGAAAATACAGGCTTTTCAGGGCATGTATTGCTTTAAATATGTAATACTACTCATATTGCTGTCTAGAATGTTACAGTACCAAATGTGTTTGAAAAGTCCTCTGTTCTATAGCCATGAATGCAGAGTGTTATTTTTCTGCATTAACATGTGTTTGCATTTGCATTACTGCACATCTATTTACTAAAAGACTACACCCTTTGGATATTAATGGTTCAATACCAGTAGGTATTACGGTTTGTTTGTGCATTCGGTCTGTAGGTGTGCTTTTATGACAGTATTGCAGCTCTTGTAGAACAGTTTAAGGCATCTGTAAAAGTTTTGGAAATATATTGTAAAATAATAAAGGGTAATATAACTAAACAAAATATGACTGGTGCCTTTTTAAATGTCTAAAAAAAGGCTGGTGCCTTTTGAAATGTTCTGACATTCTTTTAAGCTATTTGTGGTATTAAAAGTACATCTTTTTCATCTTTAATTTAACAGATGAATACAGAAGTCCAGTCATAGTGAGACCTTTGGTGCATATCACAGTGGGGCTTTGGTGTATGTTTAGAACATGTGTGCATTTTAAACAAAGTTTTTGTAAAAAGTAAGTAAATAGAAGCTACTTAAGGACATAGTCTCAAATTCTTTCTTAGGGCATTTTTATAGACATTAGCTTTTGTTTTTGTTATAACTGATGCTGTGTAGGCCGTATTTCATTGGGGAAATCAAGAAGAATCAACATTCCTGGAGAAACCTCTTATTTTGAAAAAGTAAAGAAAACCAAACCACAGCACAGTCTCGTTAATTTTATGCTTGTACTTTTTCAGAGGTCAGATTAAGGATAAGAGCCTTTACTCTGACATAAGGAGATGAAAAAAAAAAAAAACACCCCTGCAAAATTAGAGGCTTCCAAAAAGAAGCTGAACTGGGAGACAGAGCACCAGTATGGTGTTGCACTAGTTACAAAGTATTTGATTGCCAAGGAAGCCGCCACATACATCATGGTTTAAGCTCCTGAATTGCCCTAGGGTTATAGCAGTGTACAGCTGAATAGAGTAATCACTACCGTGTTTCTTCATAAAGTTTCTTTACTTATAGGAGTAAATGCTGATGGGATAGGTGGAGGCAAAGCTGAGGCTCACAACTGTGCCTCTGTGAACAGCTGTCAAAGCACTGTGAGCATTCTGCAGTGTTGAGGTACAATATACTCTAGCTTTCCCACTCCACAATCACCTATGGCTCATTCTGTACAAAAATAGCTGATGTTTTGCCATAGGCTGTGTAAGCTGATGGGGAGAGTACTGTGTGGGGCTAATTCGGAAGAAAACATTAACTACCTAGGCAGATGCAAACTGGCAGGTGTGAAGTACTCCTGTAACTGCCTGCAATGTAAAAGAAAAAGTCGGTGCTCCTTTTTCCCTGTGAAGAATGCTCCAGCAGTCACCTAGCGGAGTTTAAAAACATACCTAATAAAAATTAGTAGCAGCCTTCCTTGCTGTCTGTTTTGCAGAACACTGGACCACATAGTCTTTCCTGTTTCTTCATCTGTACCTAATTCTTCAGAGTTCCTAAAATGCGAACAAATCTATTTGTTAAAACTAAGGATCGAAAATAAATGAAGATAGAGATGAGAATGACCTCTCAACCCATCTCAGGTAATTCTTCAGGAAGAGTTGAGAGCCCATTATCTGGCAAAAGGGGTAAGTGGTGGGATCACTGGAGACTTCCGTGAGGTACAGCATCTAGTTAGCATCAGGGGTGAGGCTGGCTGTTGAGATTGCTGCTGTAGAGCTTAATATAAAGCTGTTACAAAAATTACAAACTCCCTATTTCTTGTAGTTTACAGGGAGTAGGCAATGTTCTACTTGTTTAGCCAGCTTTACATGCGGGTTTTGAATAGGGTTGAAAAAAGCGGATTTAAATTTGCAGTACTTTGCATGTATATTGGTTAAAACATGGAGAGCAAGGTCTATCTCTGTAAGCTGATGCACGTGCCACACCAGAATTTACATTATTTTAAAATAATTTTTTCATGTTATTGTTCATTTATGTGCATGTTGTATCAGGCTTGTTAGTGACTGGAAGAGTTAGAGCCTCCCCTGTGGAATGAATTAGGATCCATTAAAGCAGTTAAAGTTGTCTGGAGATGATCTCGGAGGAGTTGCATGCTCTTACTGGTGTTTTTGTGCCAGTTGTCACAGTAGAAGTTGGTACTTAATATCTGAAGGCTGCTTTCTGGATCAAGTTCCCAGCAGCTCGGTCCCTTCAAGGCATGAAGACGGCACAGAACTTGGTAGCTAAGTAACTTCTAGCAGCACCTCTGTGTTTAATGCTTGCCCAGTGCCTACAGTTCAGGTCAGCTGGCAGTGCTTCTGCTACTCTGACCACCATGTCTAAGGAGCTGAATAACACCAGAACTAGAACCAAACTTCCTATCTGAAAAGCACTCCTATGCCAGCAGTGTACGGCAAAATGTCCAACTGGTGTGAAAAGGGTCTTTTAAGTAGCGGATATAAAAAAGTGAATACCACAAACCCGCCGTATGACAGGATTGTTGCTTTCATTTCCTATCGGAGCACCAAGTTCAGCGTAAATACTGAGAATAAGGGAGTACTGCTTGTTTGAAGTAATGCCATGCTGTTTCATACCTCTTCTCGGTGGGGTTCTTCAGAGGACGTGAGTGTGCTAACCCACCAGTGCAGGGAATTGCCGTGTCAGCTTCTCCGCATAAACTGCTCCTCTGGATGTTTGCTCGTGAAAGGGGAGCGTGGCGGTGAGCTCGCAGGGAGTAGTCGGCACACCCAGCATCCCGCAGAAGCGCGAGCAGCCCCAACAGGAGGCCTTTACCAAGGTGTTTTTCTGCTAGCCTCATTTTACAGACTGCACAACTGAGTCTGTTGATCCAAACTGCTCGGGGATCCTGGGAAGTACAAAATTTTTGTGAGCCGCCTCTGATTCTTAGTTTGTGCTTCACCTCAAAAATAAGCTGAACTGCCCTCCATTTTAAAAGAGGCCTTTGCATGGTGTGAACTCCACTGACCTGGAGCAGAGTCGTCAAACCTGTCACAGGCAACTTTCCTTCATGAGTTCTATACAGGATTGCATCGTGAGCCAGGAATGGCTGCTGAAAGCCAATTTTCTTCACAAAATAGTTTTTACTACTGATTTGTTGAAGTTCTAGGTATAACATTGTATATATAAGTACCCTTGATAACAAGTACCCTTTCTAGTTGGTTTCCCCAAAAATACTTAGCTATCTTGGCATATGTTATGTTATATTTCAAAAGCTTTGCTAATTGATTTCAGCAGTGCTATGTGCACTATGTGCCCGAGGCATTTGCTGTCTTCATGTATGTTAAAGCATCACCCCGACAGTGGTGTTTACTCCCTTTCCAGCAATGAATGTCGTTAGTGGGTTTTGATCCCTAAACATTTCTCTAAAAAGGTGTGATCTCCTTTATAGACTCCCCATATATACACCATCATATAGCTGATAGGAACCTGGTATTTCTTTTTAATTACTTTCCAAGAGCATGTTTTAGTTAAACTCCCCTCCTCCCCCTGGATCACAGGTTGAAAATGACAGCACAAGATGTCATGTTCGTCGTGTGACCTTTCGGCCATGCTTCCTTCCCTGGGGAAGAATCCAGGGTGCGTTGGTTTGTATTAAACTTTGAAGTGCAGGTAAATGGTCCAGCATGGGGACTCCTTTTTTTGGGAAGAATGGGAGGGAGGGAAGCTGGAAGTGGGTTCCCAGAGAAACAGGTTTTCCACTTGCAAAAGGCTGCTCCTCCTGGACAGAGGAACAGCACTAATTTAACATTATGTGAGACTATCTAAAGGTGATGGTTTAATTTGTATTATTACAAAATTAAATTTTTTCTGAATAAAACCTTAAACTACTATAATAGGTTTTTGATTATAAAACCCTATATTGTTAATATGGAAGTCCCATGTTTAATATTGACAAAACCATTCGCGTTCATTATCTTGGTATAAAACTAAAAGCTTATACGTTGTCCTTGGTTTTCATGGCTCTACCTCCTTTGCTACAACAAATATGTGCTGTAATGTTTTAGCAAATAACCATTACTGTTTATACACTGTAATTCAGTGGGATGTAGTAAATGGCATATTTTAAGGAGTCTATTTCTTTGCATATAAAATACCTGTAAAGCTTACTGAAGGTGAAGAGTGGCTACTACTTAGCTCTCAATTGTTGGCTACATTACTGAAACAATGAAGATATATCACCCACTATAATAGGGAAATAGCAGCCATTTAACATAGTTGAGCATTAACTCTGTCATTTAGGCTGCTGAAGCAATCTTATTATTATAGTCAATGTAGCTGGTTTTGTTTCTCCATATGTGTAGATATTCTGGTGTATAAAATGCATTGCTGTTTGTAACAGTAAATTACATGTGCTGGAAGGCTACTGTTGCTATTTAAATGAAGTTCTATCCGGACCCTTCAACAGAATAAGCAAAGATAAAGTAAATAATGGCTGGTTTAGAAATCTTTTTCACTGCAGTAGTTTCAACAGTGAAAATGCTCTGTGCCATCCTGCAAAATTTTGCTTTAAGGAAAACAAAAATAGTGCTTTTGTATATAAGTCACTGTGAAAACAGCTCCTTGAAACATGACTTTGCAGTGCATATTAACAAGAGGTGCATGTTACCCATTTCAAGGCTAGGACCCCATAAATGAAAGCTGGTGATGGCTAGTCCTTTACCTGAGATGTCTCAAAAGTCATGACCTCTTTTATATTATGTTCGCAGTTTATATTTGTGTGTCTGGGATAGATGAGTTAGGAATGTGATATTGTGCTTGGGTTTCTTTTTTCTTCAGCCTTCCATACACATATATATATAAAACACCTTCAGTATAATGAACCCTGATGCAGATATCACTAGTGCTAGCTAAATAGTCAGGTACAATTCAATCAAGGGTCTATAAATTATGAAGGCAAACTGTAGTTATTAGGGGAAACCACCAAAAATAGCTTTAGAACCTTAAAAAATGGTAACATTTCTAAATTAAAAAAAATGTTTTATTAAGACAGTGTTCGTAATGTACAAGATAATACATAAGAAAGCATGATGCTGACCTCTCTGTAGAGTAGATTGACATCTGGTAAACTACAGTAAAAGCTAGACCTGACTATTACTTGTGAAGACCCTTAATGTATAAAAGTCATCTGCATTATTTAAATTAATTGGAGTAGGAAGAAGAGAAGGAAAAAACCTAATGCCACAAAATGAAGTGAAAGCTCTAATGTAGCCCAGCCCTCTCTGGTCCTTCTCTCCCCCTTGTCCGACACCATCACCACCAGACTACAGCAGGGCCTGTAAAAAGAGAGATGAGGGAAGGAGTGGACCCTTTGCTCATTCGAGACTAGCATTAAGTGAAAAAAGATGGGGTCTGCAGGTGTCCTTCCTGCTAGCTCTACAGCAATTACTACTTGGATATTCCAGTAATGATAGCTCATAAAGATCCAAACCCTGAAAATGGACTTTTGTCTTTAGAAGCCTTTCTTTGTCCAACCAAAGCGTTAGAGCTCCAAGAACAGTGTTTCTTGTGCAAGATCAATGTTATACTATTCCAGCTAAACACTCTGGTTGTCTATGTATTTGTCGTGTTGGATAGTGAAGCACCATGGGGGGAAGATTGAGGGGGGGAGGTCTTTAAAGCAATTCTCCATTTGGAGAGCTGTAAGGATAGTCAAGTCTGGCCTTCACCTATCTGCTGTGTGCCTGCCTCTCAAAAGCTTTGTGCTTAAATACCACCAGCCAACATTTTGTTTGTTTCCTTGAGGATGGGAAAACCCAAAGCCAAGTTCCCTGCTGAATCCTGAGCCCCAAGCCAGCTCTCTGCACCGCGCGGGGGCCTGTGAAAGGCTTCCTTGGGAAACAACCTCCTCACTTAGCCAAATGAAGCAGCATCAAAAGCTGTAGCTAAAGCACTTCTGGGGCTTACAGCACCTGCTGAGTGATGATTTTGGGATCACCTAAATGCAGGACAACAGGTACCCAGCAAACTTTCAATATGTGGTCCTGGTGACTACAGCCCATCTCAAGTACCCACCTACTCCTAGACTGAAACGGCAGCTGGCATCAGCTACTCAAGCAATCCAATTTACTTTCAATCACACCATTACTACAACCTCCCTCCTCCATCTGTGTAAACATATGTCTTTGTTAAACACCACCATTTGTACAGGATAAAAATTGTCAATGCTGACAAAAATGCCCCCACATAATGCTGTTGTGATTGCAATGTTGTCCTTCAGCTGATTTTAAAGAAGTCGTCTGTGAGCTGATCAACATCTTCCACTGCTATTAGTGGGAAACTTTTTTTGATAGAAATAAATCTTGTAAAAATGGTACATTTATTTTGTCCATGTGGTCTCCCTTTTTTAAGATCCAACTGTTAGAAGCCATATATTATTTGTTAGTAGCACATTGCAGTGCCATAGTAATACCCCAAAGCAATCACTGTTCCATGAGTAGCCTTTTCTAACATTCGTGTGTTATCTTGGCAAGAACTTATTTACCTCATACATTTCTGGGGCTGGCCCTTAAATCTGACAAGGGAAGGAGTTACAACTCTCAAGAAACCATTCGGTTATTAGTGATTGCTCCTTGCACTAGCTTTTTTCCAGAAGTGACTGCTACTTACCTCTGTACAGGAGTTTTTCCTTTTCCTGTAGTAGAGTGCGGTACAGCTAGGACTGTCCTGTAACATAACTGGTAATACCAAATATGAAGCTGTGGTTAACAAAGTCCCACCACTAACTGAACTGAGATTCCCTGAGGATTTAAAACCAATCATTTTGTTTCTTGCTCGTTTTCTCCGGCCATTTGGGTATGCTAGAGTGCAGTTCCAAGCTTCTTCCCCACTGTCTCTGCAGCTGTGAGGATTAGGGATGTTTGTTTTTTAATGAAAATTGAGATGATGTAGAATTGCTTCCTTTACAAATCAGGGCTTTGCAAAAGCAAGCATCAGAAAAACAAAACAAAAAAACCAAACCCAGTAAAAAAACAGCTTTCCACCCTTCCTACTTTGCAAATTCACTTGTTTCCTCGCTAGCCTCTCTTTTATTCTGGTGATCATTCTGCTGTTTCATGCTACCTTTCCCTGTTTCCCTGCCTTGGTAGTTTTGTAAAGCACTCAGGGTCTCCCAAATTTCGGGGGTTTGAGGTTTTTTTGGGGCCTGCTTTTCTTACCATAACTCCGCATCTGAATTTTCAACAGGCAAAGCAGGGTAAGAGGGGAGAGTTTCTCTCTGCTCTTCTGGGCTTTGGTACAGGTGAAGTGCTTGAACCAAGTCAGAGATACTTGACTGAGCAGCGGGGATGTAAAGTCCTGGATGCAGAAGGGTCCAGTCGCAAATCTTATCCCAGACACCTTATGAACTGGCAAAAAAGTTGTTTCTGAGATGTGGAGATTATGAAGAGAGGCTGCATCACCTCCTCTCCTGGGTGATTCTTGTATAAACTGAAACGTGGAGTATCAGGAAATTCCTCATTCTGTGGTTGAGAGTATTGGTATCTCCCCCTGCCAGGATTATGAAGAGAGGCTGCATCACCTCCTCTCTCACAAGGTGATTCTTGTATAAACTGAAACGTGGAGTATCAGGAAATTCCTCATTCTGTGGTTGAGAGTGTTAGTATCTCCCCCTGCCAGGGACCTGAGTGGCTGCTAGTGCGACCCACCAGCGCCGACAGTGAGGACTCCTGCCTTGTACTACCACCAATCCAAATATTTTTGGTAGTTGCTGATCTGGCCTTATTCTCCGAGCTGCTACTTTGTGGTTTATGACTGTTTAAATGTTATGAAGTTTCTAAGGAGGCATTTTTTTATGGGCTCACCCTGCAGTTCTGATGAAAAGGGGAAACTCCTGCTCTGGTTGTGTGGTGGAGGCAGGGTCGCTTCCTCCTCTGCTGGGCCTCTTTTTTTCTCCCTCCTCTGCTGGGCCTCTGACCCTGCAGCACCGGCTCGCCGCAAGGCTCAGCCTCCATTTTGCTGCCCGTGCTTCCACCACCTGCGTGACGGAGCACAGGGAAGGTGGAATCACCCGATTGCCCACATAGCCAAGATGCTCGCAGAAACACCTTCCCCTGACGTGCTCTCACTCCCAGTTTCTGATTTGGCCTTTGGGGTCCTAACGTGGTTTTTTTTCCCCTGATTTTCAAAGGACTTTTGACTGCCTGGCCACGCAACTCTCCTGCAGTACGGAAAGAAACTCCACTGTTAGCTACCTCAGGTCTTTCCACTGCTCTCGGCTGCTGCGGTCTGTGCTCATTCCCTTTACTATTTATTTGGTCCTGCAACAAACATGGAAACTGTCAGCCCAGGCCTTGGT
>NW_010526213.1:0-548 GCF_000687285.1 Phaethon lepturus | reverse complement strand
TCGCAGTTTTACGGCAGCTGCTGAGAGAATTTGAAGTAAAGGCTGCGGGTTCGCGTTTGGGAGGGGATTTGGGGTGAAAACTGCGGGTTTGGGTCAGTTTGTGAAAGGATTTGAGGCGAAAAGTGCAGTTTTGAGAGCGTTTGGGAGGGAGTTTAAAGTAAAAGTCGCAGCTTTGAGGTTGGGAAAGAATTGGAAGTGAAAACGTTCATTTGGGGAGTTTGCGAGGGAATTTGAGGCAAAAGTTGCGGTTTTGGGGCAGTTTGAGGGAATTTGAGGCGAAAGCTGCAGATTTGGGGGGATTTATGAAGGAATTTGAGGCAAAAGTCTCAGTTTTGGGGAGTTTGTGAGTGGATTTGAGGCAAAAGTTGCCTTTTGGGGCAGTTTGCGAGGGAATTTGAGGCGAAAGCCACACATTTTGGGGAATTTATGAAGGAATTCGAGGCAAAAGTCTCAGTTTCAGAGAGTTTGTGAGAGAATTTGAAGTAAAAGCTGCACTTTTGGGGCAGTTTGCGAGTGGATTTGAGGCGGAAGCCGCAGTTTCGGGCAGT
>NW_010526212.1:0-3094 GCF_000687285.1 Phaethon lepturus | reverse complement strand
TATTTCTCACCGAAGATGGTTTAATTTTTTATATTTCTATTATTTATTAATCCCTCCCAACCGTAAACCTGCCCGGCCTTCCGCCAGCTGGGCCAGAGCCTAAAGCTTGGGACTGCACCTGGGGCAATGAGCCCCGCACTGAAGAAGCCTCCTAGAGGGATGTGCTGGGGCCGCGCAACAGCCTAGCTCCAAGCCCCGAAGCTTACACCACCAGTCACCCCCCTCCCTCATCCCCTTCGCCCGCCTCTTCTGCACCCCGTCCCCGTGAAGCCGTGGATCTGTGCCTGCGCTGCGCGCCGGGGAGCTGTGCCGGGGTGCAAAGCCCGGAGGCCACGGAGAGACGGGGCGGCCCTGCTCGATGCATGGGGGAGGGCTCCGGTTAGTGCAAGTCCTGGGCTCCTGCAGGGACCCCGACAACTGTCAGCAGCGGCAGCAGCTCGGGGCCTCCTCCTCCGCTTCCTCAGCGATGCTTTTCCACAGTCTGTCCGGCTCGGAGATGCACGGGGTCATCGACGAGATGGATCGGAGGACCAAAAGCGAAGCACCGGCCATCAGCTCGGCTATAGACAGGGGAGAGACCGAAACGGTAGGAGGCGAAGGAATGGGAGAGCCATTCACCCCCTAAGTAATGACCCCCTCAAAGATACAGCTTTTCCCTTAAAATAACAGATCGGGCGGAAGCGTACGCAAAACGCTAAACGAGAAGAAAATTAAGCATAAGGCACGCCAAAAGATTAAATAAAACCGTGGGGAAAGGCATGAAACTGTTAATTATTGATAATATGCATAGTAATATGGGTGAAATGATCGGTACTGCTCTTGCGAGAAAACAGAAAGATAGACCAGCCTTTTGGTAGCGTCCAAGAACTCCTTCCCTTCCCCCAGCCCGTCCGGCCCTCCAAAGTTTTTAGGAAGAGGCAAAGTATGCTTTTATAGAGATAACGTTTTGGCACGGCGAATTTTTTGTCTGCAGAATGGAAACACAAACATCAAAGAACTCAGTTCTGTATTATTTTTCAGGTAGGATGTCTACACCGAGATAGTCTTTAGAGCATTTATTAAAAAAACCCAAAAAACAAAATCAAACCAAAGTGCCTTTAAATTACGACTTTCAAAAACTATTTTAATATAGATGAACACTGGGTTTGCAAACATGGCAAACGGAACTAGAATATATGTTTCAGGGAGATGGATGGATGCAAATTTTTAATAACTTTTCCACTTTTTATCTTACGTGTGCTGATGTGTAGTACTTGCATATTAATACGTTCTGATAATAAAAAGATGCATCTTCCAAGCGACGTTAAGCTAGCAAAGTGGAAGAGATTTCTGAAGTGTGTGAACTGTTTCAACATTTTATGTGTACTACTTTTTCGTTAAGAAACGGTAATTCTGAAGTGAAATGATCCCGTACTTTGGTTAAATGCTGTCTTGTAAGCTGATACGGGCGTATGCAAGAAAGATCTCTGTTCTCGGTTTTTAAAGCTTCATCAGTATGTATTATTTCTCTTAATGCTATGTAGCAATTTACTGAAAGGTGACAGTGAGTGTGTTTAATACTGAAACAGTGTTTGAAGAACAGCCTTTATGCTATAAGGGTGGAACGTGGTTTCTAATCTAAACAGTTTTGGTTTTCTTTGGAAAAGTTAATGTTTCTCCGTACAATTAAACAATATCAAATGATCTTTCCTAGAATAAATATCGTGGCATGATACCTTTATATAGGTATATATAATGTATATGCATACACGTGTATACATAACAAATAGTGGGATGGAATACTGGATCCTTAAACACCATTTCTGGATCGCAGAATATTTTCGTAACTGGAAAAGCAAAGCAGAAAAATCGTATTTCACTTAAAGTGGATTTACAAGGAACTACTTTGGTTATAAAACGTCAGAGCCCGGTTAATGCCTTAAATAAGATATCGGAGGACTTGTGTGGCTAACATGCCAATGTGGTGCCGTGATTTTATTTATACGTCGTTCTGATCGTGGGAATGGTGTGGTGCGAACGGTAGTGCTCGCAGCGATGGGCTTTTGTGATCTCTGCGAGTGCCGGGAGCAAGGAGCCAGGCCGGCGTACGCGGAGGAAAGCGCTTCGGTTCCTTCCGCCCCTGCCCTGCTGGCGGTCCCCTCGTTCCGCTTTGCGCAGGGACTCGAGGCTCCCGCGGAGGTAAAAGTAAACAAACTTCTCCCCCCGCACCAAAACAAGCCGCGAGCTGCTGCGAGTCCCTCGCACGAGAGCGGGCCCGCAGCCCGCCTCTGTGCCCGCGGAGCGGGGCGCGGAGCGGACCGCAGTGCGCTCCGCACTCCTCTCCGCGATGCTGCTTTAAGGTGCTGGCTAAAATAAAGAAGAATGCTGACACGGTTTCCGATACTTTTCTCTCTTTCCTTTTTCGTAGAAGTTGACAGAATATGTATGTATTTGTTTTTTGCCAGGTTTCGATTGGATTGCGATTTGACACTAAACTATTAAATTATATAGGGGTTACATTTAGTTTTATTGCTTCCAAGTTTATCCCAGCATAATCTAAAGTGCTCTGTTGTTTTTTCCCCCCCTTTCTTTCCTACACCTTTCCCACTATTTCGTTTTCCTGATAAAACGTTCTGCACCTCGGATTTGGTAATGCTCGTCTCCTCCAAAGGTTTATTTACTGATCCCTTTAGTGCTTTGGGTCACAGCAGATTTGGATCCGCGTTGTTTGGGACCGGCTTGCAGAGAGCTGTGTCTGTAGCACTGTGACTACTAGAGGGCTTGATCGTAATTCACCCGGAATTTTATAGCTAGGAAAATACACAGACAGACATGCTCCACATACACGCACTCACAGAGCATTAGCTGTGCGGGCACTCTCAGTACATCCATAATAATAAATTTTAAAATTAACTATCTGCGATTTGCCCTACTCTGTGATTATTGCGCCTGTTTATCAAACAGCATCTTTTCTCGTGCTGTGACTGGAAAATCCACATTAAAAAAAAAACAGACAAAAAAAAAATCCTGGGTCTCATCCGGACGCCCTCCCTAAAACACTGGGGGTTGTTCTTCTTGCTCGTCCTCCTCTTTGCTCCCCCGGGAGAGGCCTGCC
>NW_010526211.1:0-234 GCF_000687285.1 Phaethon lepturus | reverse complement strand
GCCGCGCGCGGGGGGAGCCTCTCTGGGTACAGAATTAACACCCCGACCTAAAACTATTCAAAAGTCTTTAAAGGCTCAGGGAGGGAAAGGCTCCCGTCTCCCCGGGCACAGCCCCGGTGTCGGTGCCTTCCCGGCAGCGTTTGGTACCCGGCTCACGTCGCGCCGGGGCTGGGCATTCCCCCGGCCTGGCTGCCGTCTCCCAGGGGTGCCACACATCTCCCGCCGCCCTTCTCA
>NW_010526210.1:0-5639 GCF_000687285.1 Phaethon lepturus | reverse complement strand
AGTGGCATTCCGCTCACAGAGCCACTGTTCTGGAGGCTAGACAGGCGGAAGGGACAGAAAAGAAATGGGAGGTTGGCGGGAAATAAAAAGCCAAAAAAGTAGTGGAGGCTGAAAAGCAGTAGAAGGCCACAAGGATGTGGGAAGCAGAAGAATAAGTAGAAACTGAAAGGAGGTGGGAGGCCCAAAGTTTAAGTAGACGCCAACACCGGGTGGGAGGCCAAAAGCGTAAGTAGAGGCTGACACCGGGTGGGAGGCCAGAATAGTGTGGAGGCCCCCATGGTAACTAGAGCCCAGAGTAAACATGAGGCCAACAGGGAGTGGGAGGCTGACAGGGTGTGCGAGGCCAGATGGGTAAGTAGAGGCCAAAAGGTGGTCTGAGGCTGGAGGGTAAATTTAGGCTAGAAAACTATGACAGCTGAAAAGGGGTGGGAGACGGGAGGACAAGGAGAAGACAGATATAACTTGCAGTTGAAAAAGTGCTGGAGGCTGAAGTGACTCGTGGATCACAGAGACGTACCTCCAGGATGGCTGGAGTGGCATTCTGGACACAGAGAGGTTGTTCCAGCATGTAGAGAATCACCTCCAATCCCGTAAGTCCTCCTGCATCACAAGGAAGTATCACTGGGTACAGGTAGAGTGGCCTTCTGCTCAGACAGTGTTCTGGTGGCTAAAGTGTTGCCTCCTAGCCCAGGAGTCCTCTGCTATCACAGCGATGTACCTCTGGGACAGCTGCAGTGGCATTTGGGTCAAAGATGAACTTCTGCAGCTAGAGAGTCTCATCTGTTCCCAGAAGTTCTCTGGGATCATGGAGACATACCACCGGGACAGGTAGAGGGACGTTCTGTTCTTAGAGATGGTGTTCCAGTGGTTAGAGTCCCCTCCAATCTTCCAAGTCCTCCCAAATCATGGTGACATACCTGCAGAACAGCTAGAGTGACATTCTGATCAGAGGCAGTTTTCCTGCAACTTGACCGTCACCTCAGATGGCAGAATTTCTCCCAGATCATAGAGATCTCACTCCAGGGTACTTAGATTGCCTTTGTACTCATATAGTGGTACTTCTGATGGGCAGTCACTTCCACATGTGGGAGGACTCCAGAAGCATAGAGACTCCTGTCTGGATCATAGAGTGCTGCTTCCACAGGAGAAGCGAGACTGCTTCTAGCCACCAGTCACATCTTCCCTCTGACACCATGTGCCGACCTACCGTCTCATGGCGCCTTGTTCATCACCTCCATTGCTCTGTAGTGCACATCTTGTCCTTCTGCCTCTGAAAACAAATTCTTAAACGAGTCACCCGGATGCAGAGCTATAGTTTAACAATTCCAGAGGTCTTGTTTCCATTTAGGAATACCATCTATTCCAAATACAGACTGCCATTTAAAGAAAAAAAACAAAAACCCCAAACACCACAGCAAACTTCAAGCCCCACACAAACAAGCCTTAACACTTCAAGAGATTCAGACTTCAGAGATTCGATTTCTTTCGCTACTGCTGAACGGCCCCTCCCAAAAGACTCCAGTCACCTCCATAAAAAATACTGATATGACTGTTCACTCAGTCTGCTGATGGCTACTCACTCCAGGGTGACTGGACAACCTTTGCCTAAACAGTCAAGGCATATCGACATACTAGCCATAGGCTCTTACTGCTGTTGCACCTACCCCTAACTCTACACCCCAGGCAGAGTAGCTCCACGCCACACACACACACGACACAGACTGACACAACACAAAACACCACAAACAATGCAACTCAAAGATGAGAGACAACTGTCAGCAAGAATCACGATTCCTGGACCAGAGGCATTGTCGGGCAGGATGACCTACAGGGCCACAGTGGTGATGCGAGGAGGCTCTACGGCAACCCCAGAAAGAGTCAAATGTAATGGCCCGTCACAAGTTCCTGTCAAAATTGAGATGAAGGATGCACAGGAAGCCTGGCTTCAAGACCTAAGACCATAAAGATGCAGGGAACAAGTCCTAGTCCATGAAAAGTAATGCCTAGAGAGCAGAGCTGCTGACCCAGCCTGAAAGGCTGCCACAAAAGAGGGCCAAGTGGAATCTTCTCAGACTCGGGACCGACGCACGCTTTAAGCTCATTACGCAAGAAAAGTGGCACCCAGGAGGCAGTACGCTGATGAGTACAGACCCTTGCAATGGCACCTGAGGCACATGCTGTGCGCACATGCTGTGCTCCTTGACAGCAAAGGGCAATGAGGACATTGAGACTCGAGGAAGGTCTAAGACACAGAAGACGCACTACACAAGCTACATCACACTACAGATATAGGCTCTAACTGCCCTGCCTGGAACATGCTAGCATCACGCTGAAAAGTAACCCACTCACTTTGCCTGCCCTCTCCTCCACACTAGCTTTAAAACTCCTCCCTGCAATTCCCAACCTCATCCCCTCCCCCCAGTCTCTCCACAGCCCTGGTCCCTTCTACCTAGCTTTCAGGAATCCATCCTCAACAACAACAACAACCACCACCACCACAAACAAACAACCCCCCACACACACATTGGCTAACCAGGATATTCCTGCAGTTGCCAGGTTCCTCTTCATCGTCTGCACAAAAACAGTGCCTGCTCTAAGCATCTTGCTGGTCAACACAGATTTCCACAACAGCTGCCTCTAAAGCAGCATGGCCTTCTGCTCACCTGCTCCAATTCCAGTGTCAGACACTGTGGCCATCATCACTTGTAGCGCCCAAGACACCAAAAGACCCAAAACTACCATTGTGTTTGCAAGAAATCCCCAGCCCCGTGCTCCTCCTCACTACTACCCCGGCTCACCTCAAATGCTGATCCAATTCCAAAGGCGGCCCACACAGCACCTGCAAAACAAAAAGATAAACTCATTTAACTTTAGTCCTTACTGAACGGAAAGCAGTTTATCTAGACTTTATTTAATCGATACAATAATAATGTACACTATTTTTCTATAGAAAACAAATTGTGCTTTGTGACCACACAGTCTGTCTTCACTCCCATCCTCAAAGTCTCACTCAATACCTCAGGAGAGAAAACTTGTATGGGATTACAGAGCTGCCTTGAGATTTCACCCTGGCTCCTGTCACAGGAATGGAGGTAGCAGCTAGCAGTAATTCCCAGCCATAGGGCACTTTCTTACCCTTAGCTATCAATGCTGACCAGTTCATAATGTGTTTCTGTCATAATGCGAGTCCTGTGCACATCAAGGAATTTCTTAGGTTAGGAAAGATCGGCAGAGCACGTATCTCTGAGATGCAAGCTATGTTCTCTGCTAGTTGAGATTCACAAAAGTAATTGTGACAACTTAGACCAGCTGCGTGAGTTTTAACTGCAGGGGTTTTTTCCTTACTATGCGGATAGACATAAATATTCCAACGGCAGCAAGTGCGCTACGTTTGATTCTACCTCTGCTTCCAAAGTGATGAACAATATTGTAAAGATGAAGGAGAGAGAAGGCTACGAACACAGTACCCCAAACACAAATTAGAGCCATCTCAAGGTAGCACTCCCAGTTCCTAGTTCCCTTGCATCCAATAGGCTAAGGTAAAGCACAGTAAATAAATAAACTGCAAGCAAAGTGCTCTTCCAACTCCCTTTCAAGACAATATTGCCTGGCTGAATCTCTCTCGCCTTGCTAGGAGCCATACAGGTAGGTGAATGGACAGAGAGGGAGATGGAGGAAGGGAGGCAGGCAGACATCTGGAGAAGGGTGGCAGAGATGGGCCAGGATGCAGAGTAGAGGATGCACGACTCACCACAGCTGCTGGTGGTAGCAGCAGACCTTCACCACCCGGAGACTCCTCTCCCTGCCTCTGCCCCTTCCTCCTCCGCAGTGCCGCCTGGCTGACCCTCGTCCACTCAGCAGCATGCGGCGGATGCCTCGATGCTCCCCATCTGCAAAGCTTCCTCGATACACAGCAGCTCACACGTACAGCCAATGGAGGCACCAAGCCCCCAGCACAGCATGCTAGTGGCCTGCTCCTTCGGGGACGGCTCAGAGAGATCCTTCCTCGCTGCAGGGACTGTCCATTCCTTGCTGGAGGCACCTGCCTTTCCCCCCCAGCCGGTTCTCCTCCCTCAACCCCCTCAGGCAGGCATGCTCAGGCAGCCCCTTTTTCAGCTCGAGCCCCTTCATGCAGCAGGGTCAGCCCCACCCTCAGCCTCACTGGCCACACCTGGGGCTCCCCAACCCCAGCTGGAGCTCATTGAGAACAGGGGCTGTTGCCAAAGATGCACAGCACAAGGCTCCCTCCCCTGTACCTCTCCGCAGCCACAAGCCGTGCACCCAGAGGCTGCAAACACAGCCAGGGGCACAGAGGAGGCAAGAAAAGTTTATTCGTTAATGTGCATAAGAAATCCTGGCAGTGAGTTGGCTACAAGGCTCGGTGCCAAAACACAGCAGGACAGAGGAAGAAAAGGGAATAGAAAAAGCAGGAGGAAGGACAGAGGGACATAGAGATGTGGGACAGGGAGCCAGAAAACAGGATGCTGCAAACAAGACAGGGATGGGGAGTGGGACAAGGATGTACAGGAAGATGAGCAGAGAGACTGAGCAAAAAAACAGGGACAGAGAGATGGAGGAATAATAAGAGAGACAGGGAGCAGGACAAGAAGATAGAGACAAGGCAAGGGACGGGGGAAAATTCTGACGTGATAGTGAAGGAGAAACATAGGCAAGAAACAAAAAATAGAAACAGGGAGCCAGAGGGTGGTAGACATAGAAAGAAAATTTTTTTAAAACGTCAGGGTAAAAGAAACATGGGCAAGAATTAACAAATAGGCACTGGGAGATTGAAAGAGGGAGATGTAGAAAGAAAATGTAAAAAGTGACGGGGTACAGGACAGAGAGGGAATAATTAAGAATTAGAGACAGAGAGATGGATGGAGGGGGACATGGAAAGAAAATCTTGAAAGCAACAGTATACAAGAATTAAAAAATAGCTACACAGAGCTGCATAGAGGGAGATGTAGAAAGAAAATTTGAAAAGCGACGGGGTGCACAAAATTAGTACTAGAGGTCAAGGAGACAGAGAGAGGGAAAAGTAGCAAGAATATTTTAAAAGCGACTAGGTTCAAGAAACATATGCGAGAATTTAAAAAAATAGGATTGGAGAGGTAGGGAAAAAAGTTTCAAAAGTGATGGTGTAGAACAAACATAGGAAAAAAATTAAAAAACAGGAAGCCTGTCAAAAGGAAACTCTGGTGGGTTGACCTTGGCTGGCTGCCAGCTGCCCATCAAGCTGCTCTCTTACTCCCCCCCCCCAAGCCGCTCTACTGCTCCCCGCCTCCTCAACAATACGAAGGTAAGGACAAAGAGACCACTCACCAATTACTGTCACAGGCAAAACAGACTCGACTTGGGGAAATTAAATTAATTTATTGTCAACCAAAATCAGACTAGGAAAACGAGAAATAAGAAGTAATCTAAAAAAACCGCCTTCCCTCCACTCCTCTCGGGCTCATCAGTTCATTACAGGTTGTCTCTGCCGCTTCTTCCTCCTCACGCTCTTCTGCTCCAGCGCGGGCTCTCCACAGGGTCACAGTTTCCTTCAGGCACGTCCACCTGCTGCGGTCTGGGGTCCTCCCGACACCCCTGGCCCTCACCCGCTGCCGGCGACGAGAATTCAGGCTTCGCCGCGCGCC
>NW_010526209.1:7547-13422 GCF_000687285.1 Phaethon lepturus | reverse complement strand
TACTGAATTAAAGCCAGCAGCTCACCATTTATTACAGAGCAACTGGTAAGCATACAGCCAGTTGAATGGGGAATGTAATTCTTGCAATGTGTTTTAATCCCCCCAAAATGGTCCCTTGCCACTGCTGCCTCAGCCCCTTCAGTGTGGAGACCTGCGCTGCCAAAAGCACAGATCTCTGTCACTTCACATCTGCAGCAGGAGCTCATTTGAATCCTTCTAAGAACCTGGTTGTTAGGCAAATCCAGCTCCTCGGTAAAAGGGTGGTGGGCCACCCATGCTGTTCTAAGCAATGAGCTTTTAAGACTTGATTATGGAACAGTCTCCTGGCATAAGTGCTGGGCTTTCTGCCACCTGCTGTACCTGTTCCCACTGTTTCAACCTCTCGTTCTGTATGTTCAAAATCCCGATGCTTGCTTGCTTACATCGATGTAGTCCATTCAACGGTAAGAGAGTGGCTCTGCTCAGCAAGCAGCTTTCCCATCACCCTCATTTTCAGGGCTACACTGGCACTTCCAGTCCCAGCTCTGTTTTGCTCTTGGCAGTGAGGTCAGTCCTTCGGTCACAGTCCAGACCTCTGATAAGGCTGATTTCCCCTGGCTAAGTTTCTGACAACAAATTTGTCATTTATTTTCCCGTAAAAACAACTTTTATCTTTGCCAAATGTAAAATCCATGCCCCGTAAGCTGAAGCAATACCGGGTTTGCAGTTGCCAGTTGGAATAAAGCAGCCCTCGGCTGGCACACAGCAGCGAGCTGACATAAGCTGAACCAGCACCAGGAGATCAGTGGCACACAGTCCCCGCTGGTATGATTCAGCCCAGGACTGGGCTCCCGTATGGGAGGGGAACTGGTCACAGCAGGTTAAGCCTGCGTCAAGTACAGAATAACCTCTGAAGCCACACAAGCGGAGCTGCATGTTGCTAAAAAAATCTTGGGCAAGGCTGCTTAGACGGCACCACGCCTTGGTACGTGCGCTGGGGATCGGGTCTAGACCACTGTCCTGCCCTGCTGGGGCACTTCAGTGCCTGCCTGAAATGTTAGTTTGGGCTGGAGCCTTCCTCATACGGCCCCTTCACTGCCTGGGAAACACGCTGCGGAAGCACCCTGCTGGCTCAGCGCCCACTGCGGAGGGACCTCTGTAAAAGTGATTTTCAATGTCCTAACTAAAGTTCCAGTTCGGAGTTAAAAAAAAAAAAACAATTGGAACTGACACTTGACAATAGGTTATCTGATTTTAGCCCCTGTTTCTTCAAGTCCTGTGGATTGCTGCGTATCTTAATTAATACTAATTCACTGAATACCCAATGTCAGAACTTTTCGTGCATGTTTATGAATGCCAAAACCATTCCTTCAGTCTGTTCTACAGCTAAACTTTTATCTTGCTCCCTATTGAATTGTTCCTGTTTTCAGCTACTTGGCAACCCGATAATCGCCAAATCCTAAAATATTTGTTGTGAAGTACTTGAACAACTCAGCGCTTCAGTAATGGAAAACTGCTGGTACCCTGAATCAAATGGCAGGCTTTGGAGGTGCAGTCAGCTGGTGGGAAATGTGTGTCCTCATACAGCTGAGCTGATCGATGTCTGCGTATGACCGTCTTGCCTGGTATGAAGTTTCTGTTCTCTGTTACCCTCCACAACTCTGTTCACTTACTGTTCTCAATCCTATTTTTCTATCTTGTCCTGCTTTTACTCATTTTGTAGGTAAGTATTATATATTTCATATTCATATTCCTTTCCATAATGATCAGAGTACTTTGCAAGCAGCTACACCCAATTGTAAATATAGATTTGTATCCAGCAAGAGCATCTATAGAGAGGGCTCCCATTATCGATGCAGTCTAAATGAAAACCCCTCTTCCCTCAGCAGCTCATGTAATTTGAAATTTCGGCGAGCGGGGTCCTTCCCCTGTACTTGCAATGCCAGCTGCGCGCGGGGCTGCCTTTGGCTTTCGGAACCTAACGGGAAAGGTGGGAGAGCACAGACGTGTTGATTTTTAAATTTTTGAATGCTAACTGCAAGTTTGGCTTCTTAAATTACTTCATCTCAGTCACCGGAGGCAGAAGGGTGTTTCCTTGTGTGATCAGATAGATACATGCTTGCTCAAGCAGAGGCTGGTATGCCCTCTAGTGTATTATTTATTATTAAAAAGCAGCAAGCTTCAGAGCCCAGCTTCTTCCCAGTCTTCTGGGAGGCTGTTCCAAGATCTGCCAAGCACACTCTTAGACTCACAATGCAGTAGAATAAGTAACTTTTAATTAACAAAGCAGCTACTCCCAACTTTGCCTAGCCAGCTATGCTGTGAATAGCTGTGGTAACTGTCACCTTTGTTCAAAAAATAATTTTGCTCTTTTTTTTTTCTTTAAAACCTCCATTACTTGTCACTTTCTACTGGAGCAGCTCTGAATAAGAACTACTTTCTCCCAGAGAAGAACTACTGCCCTGACAGGCAGCAGAATGCCTCAGAAACCAATGATTCACAAAGAAGGCAGTCCTGTCCTCACTTCAGGATTTTTTTCTAGCTTCATCCCCTTGTTTTTGTAAGCAGCATAAACCAGATTAAAATAGATTACAACTGAGCAAGAAAGTCTCGTCAGTGCACAGAGAAGCCAGCTTAGGGAGACGAGTCAGAATATGAACAAGATGGTGTCGATCTCTCTTTAGCAGCTCAGAGCAACCACCTCCCAGCTGTCCTTCCTGCCCTAAAGTGCAGGAGGGAATAGCTAGACCCGAGAAACTGCTTATAGTCTGGGACTGGACGGACGCTGAAACCACACATCACGCTCTAAATGGCTGTGTTCTCCCCTTGCTCTGGCATCAGCGGGGGCTGAGGCCCCTTTCACTTTGGAAGCAAGGGCAGCAGCTTTATGCTTCAGTGGTTCCTTTTTCGAACATTGTGTGTTGGGGTCACACCTGAAGGTTGTTGCTCCTGTATTCTCATAAAGGCATGCCCAAAGGACGTCCCGCGTGCAGAGCGTACATGTGCCAACGCAGGTAGCCTTGTTTTGAGCTCACTGCCGCCAGCTGTGGTCTTACACCGCTGCAGTGGTCTTCAACAACAGGCCTGGGACTGGTGAAGCAGCAGACTCTAACCCAAAGCTACCCTCTCCTAACCTGGGAGAGGCAGGAGGAGTGAAACGTGCACGCTCTGCCCAGCTCACTGCAGAGCCCACAGCCTACACTGTCTGGCAGGGATGAGCTGAAAGTACACCTGTGCCTGTTCACTGCCAAAGAAAAGTTTCAGGCAAGCACGTGCAGGCCAGGGCCGTGCCTGCAGCAGGGTGTTCGGCAGCCTGGCTGCCTCCTGAAGTCACCAGCATGTCTCTGAAACAGCACCCGCTGCTGGGCTGGACACCTCGAGGTGACAGGCTGGCACAGTCCTGCTCGCGGTGAACGCAGGGCAGCTGAGCAGTGCCGAGAGTGTGCGCAGCGGGGAAGTACTGCACCCAGAGCACCACCTTTCTTGTGCGGTTTTAGCACAGGAGCTGGGTATCTGCTACCTGGAAAGACCTGAGCCTATCTCCAGTGACAGAAGCCATGTTGGAGCCTAGCAGACCCCAGGACAAAACTAACATGCCATGAGGTCATGCTGTTGGCGACCCTCCAACTGCCTGTGGATGACGAGCCACGGGGAGGTGAGTTACCAGCCCCCTGCCCCTGTTCTGAGGCTGAAGCCACAACCCTTTCACAGCTGAAGCAGAGAGCCATCCACCCAAGTAGAGAAGGACACAGGAGCAGGTCTCTCATCTGTTTAGCTTGTAAATTCTTTGGAGAAAGGGCTGCATCTGGGGCTGTCTGCGCAGCATTTAGCATAATAAAGTCCTGCTCCTTGTTACAGTGCCAGGTCCTTCTCAGTGCCAGCAGCTTTCTAGCCTTGCTGTCTTCCTTTCCAATTCCACAGAGTTGCGCAGCTGGAAAAACCTCCCATTTCCCATGGCAGCGTCTTTATTTCTGCCTCTACAAACAGTAAACACAGTTAAGCCTCAAGAAAATGTCTTGGGCATTTTGTAACAAAACTTGCCCAACCAGTGTTTGAAGCATTTAACTGACCCATTTCCCCCTCACCCACCTTTTTTTTTTTTTTTAATAAAATCAGTCATGAGCCTGGGGCAATGTACAACTGTAATTTTTACCCCGACAGGTTAGAGATGCACACCCCCGTGCTACTTCCATGAGAGAACAGCTGGAAAGCTGAGAGAGTTGTGTGACGATGACCCCTCCGCGCAGCACTGAAAGCAGTCAAGAGTGCGTTACAATGAACTCAGGAGAAGACTGGATTTCCGCTTGTACAGATAAAAAAAGTCACCTGGACTCCCCGTGGTAGGGTACAGCTTGTGTACGCTGTGATGGAATTAGCATCAGAAAAGTTTGCCTGGGCTTAGGCCCCAGCAAAATCTGCCCACTGCTATTTTCTGTGAGACCAGGGCTACACTCTGCCCCATCACTCATAATAGACAAAGGAAAAATCCCAAAATCCTGTTCTGTTCGGATGCTTTTTCAGGCGTGCCAAGCTACGATGATTGATATATTTCACAAACTTCATAGTTTCTTTGTCTCTATAAACTAAGGCCAAGCAGTTGTCCTCTGGATTCACTGTCAGTAGCTAGAAGACACAAAAAGTAAGAGAGGAAATTAGTTTCACAAAAATGGCTTTTGATAGCATTCTGAGGAAGAAACAAACACCACAGTTTCAAAAGCTAGTCAGGGAAAATGGTCTGGTATTAGAAAATGAACTATGTTACTATTTTTGTTTTAATACCCCTTAACCTGAAGCATTTATTAAGGCAGTAAGGGATTCTTGACTTATTAGTATGACTGCTCAGCACTGTCACTAGTACCGACACTGAATGTAACTCTAGTAAACAGCACTTCCCTGGAAAAGCATTATCTCTTGCCCCTCTGAGGCTTCCCACGTGCCACAGGTCCAGGTGGTATTAGGCACTGTCAGGACTTTAAACTCTGTGGTGAACACTAGCCTCCTGAAGCTGAAGCCAGAGCTATGCCCGTGAGCGGTAATTCAGGCAGGAAGGCTCCAGTGCAATACCGAGCACCCTCAGGATTATGTTAGCATTATGACTAAGCATAATTATGTCTCTCCACCCTAAACAATTTTATCTAATTTGCAGCTAGCAACTGAGGTCCATACCTCTTCGTCTTCACCTTTAGCAATGTAGGAAGTAAAGCCACCATATTCTGGATCCCAGTCTTAAAACAGAAAAGACAGATTCTTAGAAAGCTCAACACTGTCCAGGTTCCGCATAGACTTCCCAGAGATACTGGTTTTCCACCCCACTCCCCACAGTTACTGGATACAAGATGATCCCCAGTTTACCTCCTGCGAGTCTATCTCTTCTACTTCTGTTCAGAAACAACTTGAAGCAAATGTACTGGATTTGCCTTTTACCACAGATGGGCCATTTAAGGTTGCTTGGCTCTCTGCTCCTCACATGTAGAACAGTTTTGCCTTAGCAGATATGCAAAAGGCTTTCAGTATAATTACCAGCATGTGCCAGGTGGTTTCAGCTGTGTGTTCTGGGCTCAGCTAGTCCAAAATGCTTATTGTTTAGATTTTTGTTTTCACTGCTATCTAACTAGCAATCAACCTAAAATGCCTAGACATGCCTACAGTAACTTTTTGAAAACACTGGTCTTTGTGCATTGGAGGCGTGGTGATAATTTGGATGAGAAAAGGAGTAAAATGGCACACTTTCAGCAGGTATTCTGGCCACCCAACCCTCCACCATGCTCTCCACCATGCCCGCCCAGCAGCTTAGCGACAGGAAAGGTCTGGGAGACGCAGCCTTTCCCTCTGCCCAAGCGCCATCTCCCGGCTCCAGCAGGAAAAGGCAAAGCCGATCCCAAGGCCACAGTCTCAA
>NW_010526209.1:0-7516 GCF_000687285.1 Phaethon lepturus | reverse complement strand
TTTCCCTAAGGACTACTGAAACTAGGGCTCACGCACAAGCGAGGACTAGGACAAAGTCCTCCTGTGTAGGAAAAAAGGAGGAAATTTTGGCTATTGTGGCAGAATGCAGAAGTCCTTCCTTTATGCAAACCTTGCAAGGAGACTGACGCCTCTCTTTTGTCCACTTACCTTCGCAACCACAGAAGAAGAGCAGGTCGAGAGCAAATTCTGTTGCTTGAGTGTCATGGACTAGAGTATAGTGCCTGTGGGTCCAGCGCCTCAGCTCCCCCTCGCACAGAGGGGTACCCGCGCCTAGGAGAGGGAACAAGCAAGCCAGGAAAAACCGTAAGGCTGTGCAATAGCTGATGCCTGCTGAGCTCAAGGCATGGAGGGGGCAAGCCCCTGCACTGCCACGCCGTGGTGGAGCTGTCCTTGCCAGCCCCAGCAAAGTGTAAAGGGAAGACAAAGTAAAACCACCAATCTCACATTAACTTCTTTTTCTAGAGGTGACTCTAAGTTATGTGCTTTGAACAACATGCAGAAGTGGGGTCAAGATTTGCTCTTTGACAGGTCCCAGCTGTCATGTGCTTTGCTTTACCCAGTTCTTCCTCTTTCTTTTTTGTTTGTTTGTTTGTTTGTTTGTTTTTTGTTTTGTCCCCCCTCTGGATTTACAGCAGAGCTCTGAACCTCAAAAGCCAGCAACCCATCTGCTCTGGAAGTACACTGAAACTACCAGGTGCTTCAGCTAAGGAGGATATTGCTCTTGAACTCATTTTTCACGTGCCATCCCAGGAGGTATGTCAGAATTTGGGGAAGCCTTTTTTTTTTTTTGTTCCTCATGGCTTTAGCTTAGTTTTCAATTTGTGCAGCCCCAAACTATGCCCTCCTTATATGCAAGTTTAAAAATCATACAGCAGGAACGTGGCAGATAGAAGAGGCAAATCAGAAAAAACAAGCCTTTGTACCAGAAAAGTGTTCCAGTGGGATTTTGTAAGACTTGGGTTTTCATTATCTTTTATTCTAGCATCCACTGACTTGTCTGACTGAGTGCAAGATGGACATTTTCAAAAATTCTACCCTTAAACTTCAAAGCCACTGTTTTAAATAAACAGCACCAATCCATGAATCCAAAATTAATCTTTTATAGCAATGATATCTCATTGCTGACAACTAAGCGGTTATTTAGGCTGGCAGCATTTTCTGAAAGGTTAAATCCTAGTTTTAGGGATTGGTTCTCTAAAATTATCTTTACTTGCAATCTGTTCACTTTCTTCCTTTTGATTAGGTCTCTCATATGAGAATGTACTTTACATGAAGCAGGAGTATGTGGATGTAGAAACTACATAACTATTAGCAAAAGACTATCGGCCAATTAACTAACAGTCCCACCCTTAAGACTTGGGTCCATTCAAAACAGTATCTTCAAGTTAGGCATTAATTTTATTCCAAATTCTTTTGTGATCGTTGTTTATTTTGGATAGCCAATCTGACATGCTTCAAGTCTCATGTTTGTGCTGATGCCTTGTGCTGGTTGCAGTACAAGGTTAAAGAAATCCTAGTTCCATGAAAATGACTGGGAATTCTGCTGCTGTCATCCTTAATACCAGGATTCTGCTCAAGTCCATTTACACTGCTGCTGCTGCTCGACTTACTGTTCTGCATCTCCCTGTCTTGAGCTTTGGGGATGTTCTCAGGCTGGTCTGGCTGATGGGGATTGCTGTCAGTGTGTTGTTCAATCTCTTCCTGCTCAGGTTTGGGACTGCTGTGCCCAGTGGTGTCTGCTGCTCTTCCTTCCCCAGCACCTTCATCCTCATCAGAGGGAGCCAGGAAGTGCAGCTTTAGGCCAGTGAAGTTGGAAAGCAGTAAGAACAAGGCCTCAGAGCGTAATAACTGCAGGAATTTCTTCAGGACATCAGGGAGGCTGTCTTCCTCTGCTGACTCATACATTCTGAAAGACAGCACAGGTATCAGCAGGTGGAACTCCGTGTTGGAGAACCAACAAGGACCACGTCCATGGGGGCGGCATCAACCAGTGCAGCCTCATGGCAGTTCCTGTTTGGCCTGGGCAATAGGTGCAGGGCCCTGTTATTCCCCACCTTTTATGGGCAGGCCCCCGGCGACTCCACTGGATATCTGTCTGCTCCAAAGCTTCACAGAGTAGTTGGTATTTCTCTTTCTAGGAGAGAAGGACAGTGCAGAAACTTTAACATTTAGCTCCCTTGGTGTGCTAGAAGTGGCCATCCTCTGCTCTCAGATAAGGCACTCTAACTTTCTCTCTAACTTGTTTGAGGCTCCTAAGGACTGCTGACTTGAGGGGCATCACGTCTTTTCAATGCCAGTGACCAACAGGACCAAATGCTGCTTGATTATCTGCTGGGTGAGAATGCAGTTTCACTGAGATACAGATGCCTACTAAACCAGAGGTAAATTAGCCTTGAGAAGCAAAGCCTTCCAAGTAAGAGCAAAACCATTATGGGTCATTTGTGTTACAAACAGGTCGAGTTCCCCAAGTGCTGTGAGAGGCTGAGGGGCAGGGAAGGACACTTTGGCCACCACAAGGCTATAAAGCAGGGAAGATGCATTTGTTTCCATCCTTCTGCTTTGCTTCTTGCAGGAAACAAGAATGTTGAAGCAAATTTTGTGGTGAGTCCCTATGCAGCAGTGTAGAGGCAGGCAGAGGGGATCCACCCACAGGATCACAGAATGGTTGAGGTTGGAAGGGACCTCTGCAGGCCATCTGGTCCATTTTCCTTTAGGGAGTGGAACTAGAAGGTGTTTTAGTTGACAGCCATAGAAGCAAGCCCTTTCCCAGCCTGCATGACACATCGTACCTCCCAGCCTTGTGACCTGTTTTGGCAGACCACATCAGATTGAACCACTGGGCTCACCTTAAGAAAATCCTTCAGGAGAGTTTCTGATCGCTCTTCAAATTCCTCCTGGATTTGAGCTTGGGAGTCCATGTCCAAGTAAACGACATTGATCCACTCGTACAAGATTTCATGCTGGAAGGAAAACAGATTTGAATGCTGAATTTGCAAAAGAAAAAAGGATTACCCAGCTGGCCACAGGGCTGAATTCCTCCCTACACACAGTCTATTCCTTCCTTTCTTTTTTTAGGTTGGGTTTTTTTTGTTTTTGGGGTTTTTTTTGTTAATTGCACCAGAAGTATTTGCTGCATTCTCTGCACTATTATAGGTATGCAGAATGTACAGAGTCAAGAAAGAGAGACGAGGTATACAAGAAAGTAACCAGCTAAGAACTTATGGACAGGAAACAAAAAAACAAACAAACAAACAAAAAAACCCCCAAAAAACAAACAAACAAACAAAAAAATATCAAAAGTTAACGATTAAAGCATCCCCAAGCATCAGTGCATCCCATAGCAGGTATTCCAGGGACATGAAAGAAACAGAAATGCAGATAGGCAGCTATAGGCTTGTCACTCACATCATAGGGGATGTGCGGGCTCCTGGGCAAGGGAGCTTCAATGTGGCGTGCAGGTCTGACTATTGACAGGCCGTGAAACCAGCCGCTCACTGACAAGCGGCACTTCTCCTCAGACAGGACTTCTGACACCTGGAACAATGTTGAGCAGCATGTTACTATTTAGACTACAAAACATTTAAGGACCAGCTGCAACAGGTACCACGTAGACTCATCACAGGAGATGGACTTGAGTCCAGAGAGCCTACTGCATACACAGAGAAGTCAGACAAGGGCGAGACCAGGCTGGATTATTCTTGGCTTACAGAAAGAGTGCTTAAAGACAACTTTGATGCTCAAGTCCATTGTAGGTTTTCCAGAATCCCAGTCCAAGCTTTTACTCCAAGCTCCCAGCAGAATCCACTCCCTCTCTCTGAGAGCTTTGAGTCATTCTCTTACTAAAGTAATGGTATTTTAGTTTTCTACCATTTGTTCTGTTGAAGAACCAGCTATCACAACTGCTGTCGCAACTTAATCTGGAAACTTGGGAAACACTGAGCATCTGTGGGCCACAGCAGACTGTATTGGTCTACTTTTTTGTCTTTTAATTTCTAAGAAGTGCTGTAATACAACATGTAGGGCATTTGCCTGATGCTTTTGGCTCTGGATTAAAGGTCTACCTATCAGACTAAGAGCAACCCCTCTATCCTGGCATTTAACCTGTGGAAACCCTTGGTTTTTGCACAGTGATGGTCACTGTTAAATCCTGATTTCATCAAATTGCATGCTGAGGTAAATTGGTCTAAATTGAACAATTTCACATGCTGTACTGTAATGGCAGTGGGAAGGGAATGCCATCCCCTGGTTGCTAGCTACAGACTGTAAATTTCTGAACAGCACATAAAGACTTTGCACTGGGGTTTTTTTGTTTGTTTGTTCATTTTGGTTTTTAGAACAGTCTGATGGAACAGGAGGAAGAAAAACAGTCCCTTCCAAAAAGGACTTGGCTATTACTGATTGTTACAGAGCTGTAGTGGCCCTTTCCTTGCATGATTTAGAGGTGTTCCAGGTTACAAGGCAAAGTGGAACATGGATGACAAGATTAAAGCACTACCTGAAAACAATTACGGTGGTGACCAAGTAAATACTTCTGTTAATGAATTGTAAGACATAAATGACACAAAGTCTTGGTGAGGACATGCCCAACCTACATCACTTATCTTCTTCCTCTCCACCCTTCTGCTCTTTGGCCCTGTTTGTTACAGTCCGTGGTATTCTCAAGTACACAGGAGTTTTTCAGATTTCCGCCAGGTGTTTGTATCACAGACTATTGTCCACAGACTATTCATCCTGTCCCCAGGCATCTTGCTGCTGGTAAGTGCCACAAAGTGCTACTTAACCATATCAGCATTTCTACTGTAGGGTACTGCACTACATCTATGTTATAGAGGGGGTAAAGCTGTATCTGCATAGTGCATCTGCATTGGCAAGGTGATGTGCTGAGAAGCTCATCTGGAGCAAAGTCATGGCATCTGCATGAAACATGTAAGCTAGTTTAAAACAAGCAAACAAACAAAAATCTCTCTTGTTACCACAGCCAAATCGACAGCAGTGGCTTGTGAGGATAGCAAAACAAAATAGAAATGGAAGTTCTTCTTCCCCCACAATGATGAAGCTAAACTGACAGTTTTAAAGTTGGCTTTGTCAGTTCTTGTCCTCCTTGAAGCCCTGCCTTTAACATGCAGCACTTAGCATGAGTATCCACTCTATCCACACTTCTCCTTTTCCCTTCTCCCTCCCCATCAGGACTGTAATAACACACATAGTGAATAACCACAACAATGAGAATCAAAAAATGAACAAGAGACAGCTCCTTGCCTGGTGGAAAGAGACTGGAGATACTTCAAAGAAAACCAGTGTGTTCCATGAAGGCACTAATGACTTGACGATCTGCTGTGGCTGAAAGTGTTCTGAGGAGGAAAAAAACATACTCTGGTTAAGATATGAACTTGAACTCACTAGAAACTGCCATTTCTCTCCAACTTCATGACACTGTGACTGGCGAGACACCTGGGTATAAGGGATGGAGCCCAGAGCAGGGGTTTGATGAGGAATCAGTGGAGTTCTGTAGCTGGAACGGGAAGTTACCTCCATCACTTCAGAGTTCCAAGCACAGTTACTGGCATTGCTTCCATCCTGTCTCCACTCTTGGCCCTTGAAAAAACATGATAAAAAAGGATTCCCCTCTTCATTGCCTTCTCCTGTTCCTCTGTTGTCACCCATTAGCATTGTCTGCAAAGCCTGCAACAGCCCGTTGCTAAGGTGCAAATTTTATGTATACATCAGCTTCTTTGGACAAGGGAGAAACTCCTTATCTCCTTTGTACTGTTTGAGGAGAGAGCAGCTGCAAGGGGTGCATAAGCTTCATCCTTTTCAGCCCCCTGAGGCTTACCATCTGTGCTATACAGGTCCAGCGTTCCCCCGTCACTTTTCTCCCAGGGTGGGGTGAGGTACAGGATGAAAGCAATTCTCCGACCTTCCAGCTCATCGTCGTGGCACAGCAAGACATCTGCAATTACACAGGTTTTGCTGCAGTAGCCCCTTTCCAGTACACAGATGATTCATTCCAATAACTGCTTCCCAGCTTTGTCACCCCAAGGATACAATGCAAAAAACCACACCCTTTCCAAGAACTGTATTTTCACTCGTCAGCATCACCAGCCCAAAATTTGCAAAATTAACTTTTGTGGGATGGCACTGCAATTGGCAGATTATCCCACTCTGAAGGTACAGGCGGCTGTAACTTGTAATCCACCCCTCCGCGGCTGTTACTGGGCACAGCGGACGAAGATCCCTGACGTAAATAATAGCTCAAACTCTCATTCCTAAATACAGAACTGCCCTTTGAGTAGGTTTGTTGCTGGAACAGAGGGGAGGGGGAGCCCTGGGAGCAGAAAAGCTGGACCAACAGCTGGTTGTGCAAAAGACTTAAAAAGTAGAGCTGAGAGCAGTAAAAATTTTCCTCTTCCTACAGTGATTTTCCATGACTAAAAGGATAGGTGCAGTTGTAACCTGGACGCTCCAAGGTGATGTTTTAGCATCAGACTTCACAAACTCAACTGTAGCATTTGGAAGCTGAACACGTCACCCTTTTGCATGGAAGCAGGCACACAAACATGGGCTGAACATCTCTGAAAAGGCCAGGGCTTGCAACAGCACTGGGCCCAGTTAAAGCCATCAGCAAACGGAACTACAGCAACAGTTCTTCCATAATTTGTACTTAATTTTCTGAGACTTTGATTTGCTGCTGATAGCTTCTAGGACCCTCTGGAACTAGACAGGAGTTTTGGTGGGTTATGTAATTAGGCATTCTGTAGATATTTCGTTTCCTACACACCCACAGAAGCTTTAGGGAAAGGATCACTTATAGACTGACCAGTATATTCATATTTAGCACAGGAGATGTCAATAGTTGGCTCCAGCTCAATCTGGGTCACAGCAGAAAGCCATGCTCGGAATTCTTCACACAGAGCATGCCTGAGAAGATAAGCGCAAGGTAAGTGTCCTCTCGTATTATAAAGCATATCACCATAACCTAAACTAATTTGTTATCTCCCTTCCACCTATTTAAACAGTTAAAGGTGCTGTTGCTGCCAGTGACAGAGTATTCCATGTAGAAGCACACAGGAGCTGGCTAGGAAAACAGCCCAGCGCTCACAGCATGGCCAACCACCAGCAGCAAGCGTGAAGCTACTTGTGAAGGGGACAGCTAAGCATTTCAGAAGTGACAGGAACACAGGAACACAGGAACACAGAGTCAGCCTGCACCACTCAGAGGAAAACTATTAACTGACTTTAGGGGGCCACGACCCCTGATTCAGCACCTCAGCGCCGGTTTTTGGCCTGACCACCGCGGCAGAAGGTGTCCGAGCGCCGCCCGGCCCACCCTGCAGCCCCTCGCCTCCCCAGGGGATCAGCCAGGGCTTTCCCCTCCTCAAGCGGGCGCAGCCGGGGCTGGCAAAGCGCCGAGCCGGAGCTTTACCTCAGCGCGGCGACGTGGGGCTCCGGCCTTCCCCCCAGCTCCTCGGACTGCGGCGGCCCATGGAAGAGAGGA
>NW_010526208.1:2098-3465 GCF_000687285.1 Phaethon lepturus | reverse complement strand
ACCCCAAACGGCTGAAGCACGTCGGTCTCCAAAAGAGGGGAGCGTGGCTTTTCCCCGGGGGGACCCCCCTGCCCACGCCGGGTGCTTTATATTGACCCCCAAATCACCCTCCCGGGCGAGGAGTGCCCCGGGTCTGACTTAGCAGAGCCCGAGACCGGCCTCTCCGACTTAACGCATCTCCACAGAGCTTTTCGCCCCTCGGGAGCATCACGCAGTACAGTCGAAAGGCTCAGGAAGGGAGAATTCGGGGGGGATTCAGTAAAATTAGCGAGGTGGCTGCTGGACGCGAGGCAGATCACCCGTTCAAAGGTCCTGCCCGCTCAGCGCCCCGCTTTGCAGCTGACTTCAGCCGTTGCGGGTAAGGTGTGCTTCGCTCGAGCATCGCTTTCCCCCCCCGAACAGGAGGTGCGGGAGGTGAGCCTGTGTCTTCAGCGGGGCTGGATTCGGGACAGCAGTTCCCGGCGAGCTCCGCAGGAGGAGGAGAGAGGCCGTGGCGAGAAGTCCCCCGTGCAATAAACTCACCCGCCTTCAGGCCTTCGTCCTGCAGCGGCACAGATGTTAGCGTGCTCCGAGCGCGTCTGGCACCTCGACACCCAGAGCTCGGCGCGTCCCGGTCTCGCACCGCTCTTTGTGAAGTGCCGTTTCCCCCTCAGGTCAGCAGGACTTTGAATTTTGTGGCCTCCAAAGATGAGTTTTTTCCTACCTCTCGTCACCCCACTGTGCGTGGCCCTGGAAGCTGCGGAGCGGCAAAGGAGAGTCGCTTTCACGAGAGTCCCGTTCACTTGGGTTTTGACCCAAAATGTTCACTTGAGGCCGTTCTCCTCAGCTCCAGAGGATGTTCCTCCTCTTGTTGCTGCAGCCCCGACACTTAAATCCGGTTTTGCCTCCGTGGTCCGCTATTGCCCCCTTCACTCTCCGTCCCACGATCCAAATCTCTCTCCCCGCCCGGGACACGGAGGACCTTCCGAGCAGCGTGTGCTGGACGAGGAGAAGCTCTCCTCGTCCAACCCATCCCCTGCGTCGCAAGGAACGGTGCCGTCCCTCCCGCTCCGCGTGCCCGCAGCATCGCTGGCGTGCAGATCTCAGGGACACGGTGCCGAGGGCGAACGGCAGCCACCACGTCCTCGTCCTCAGACAAAGGCTTTGTCTCTCTGTCGCGCGAGGACACGCGCTTTCTGAGCTACGCGGGCATTTGCATTCAGAAAGGTGGCCAGGCAAAGACGGCGGCTTGTCGGAAGGCGGCTGGATGTGGGAGCAACCCCGGAGGCAAGCAACGGGGATCTCCGCTCCTGCAAGCAACCCGGCCCCTGCAGCCGCCAGCGCCGTCCGCCTTCTCTCACAAGAGCAGCCGTCCACGCCGCTAGCCT
>NW_010526208.1:1718-2048 GCF_000687285.1 Phaethon lepturus | reverse complement strand
CCAGCCGTAAAATAAATACCCTCGCCTTATGAGAGACATTTTTTTAAATGCCCAGGGTGATAAAAATTGAAAATTCTCAGCGGTGCCTCATTTGAACATACCTGGTCGGGTTACCGAAAAACGCACCGCCCATTTAAAAACGATTTCTTCTCTTTAATACGTAACTAATACTTGTTTCAAATTTGATCTTAAAAATGACGTTCTTCGTTGCACGAGGAGCCGCCCCTCCCTTCCCAGGGGTACCTTCGCCAGGAGCCGGGGCGCTTTTCGGCCGGTCTCCATCCCTTGCACCGATGACGGTGCCAGACACGGTGACCCTCCGCCTCTCCG
>NW_010526208.1:0-1091 GCF_000687285.1 Phaethon lepturus | reverse complement strand
TTGAGGAAGAGGCGGGCGGTTCTGAGCCGGGGAGAGGGGAGGGTGAAGGTGGAGCTGGGGCAGGGGAGCTGCCCTCGCCCCCGTGCCGGGCGCTGCCTGCCGCACCCCCTCCTGCGGCCTTTATCCCCGCTCTGTCCCCCTGGGGTCCCTGGCCGGGGCTCAGGGGGCTCTGCGGGGCTGGGAGCATCCCTAGGGGCTTCCGCTCAGCCGAGGAGGCCAGCAGAGGACGAGGAGGATGGTGGTGATTCGCATTTCTGACCCGGGGAAATAGGCTGGAGAGAGGCCGAGCACCCTCTCCGCAGCTCTCTGGGGCGGCCGAGCACCTTCGCCGCAGCTCTCTGGGTAGTCCGGTGGCACGGCGCGCAAGAGCCCGGCTCTCCAGCACGGCCCGATCCCGGATCAGTACCGGTTCGGTAAGGTGCGCCAGGGCCCCGCTCCCGAGGGTGCCCCCGGCGTTCCTGCGGGGCGCGTCAGGAAACAATATCCTTCGCTCGTTCAAGGTTTCAGGTGGAAAACATTGAAGTAAGCGACATTCCGTGGCGGGGAGAGGTTTTTTCCCCATCCGCAGAGTTACCTACGCGCTAAAACAGGCCGTCGTCAGCGGCGGCACCGCCGGGGAATTACCACAATTACACCGTATAATATTGACTTAACTATTTGAAGAACTCCACGGCCAAGTCTCACCTAATTAGATTCAACATTTAATGGGGCTTCTTAATTCAGGAAAATATTTTCCAAGGCTTTAACAAGTCTAACAAAGGAAGAGTCAGGAGTATGCAAAATTTTTGTAATTTTAGGATCTGATCAAGAGCCCGAGGATATCCATCTTTTTCGTACTGGAATGGTATCCCCCGGTCCCAGGTTCTCAGGGAGTCCATCGCAGACAAACTCCCTCCATCCGCCAGCGTACCCGAGGATCCAGCCGGTCGGGACATGGCCGGCGCCGCTATTTTTGGTGTGTTCAAGTCCTCCAGGTGCTATTTTAACGTTCCTCCCCACTCTGTAATTATTCGACAGGCCAGCGAAGGTAACGAGTCGCTGGAATCAGCGGTTGGCACCACAAAGTAAAATAAAACCCTGGAAGTGCCTGA
>NW_010526207.1:1569-2389 GCF_000687285.1 Phaethon lepturus | reverse complement strand
GCAAGCCCAAGAACCTGCTGAAGAAGGACAGGTATGTCTTCCCTTTGCCTTACCTCGGGGAAACCGATCCCTTAAAGGCCGCCGGGCTTCCCGTGGGGGCCACCGACTCTCTGCTGAGCTCCCCGGAGAAGGCCAGGGCTTTCCTGCCTCCCAGCTCAGCACCTTACTCCTTACTTGACCCCAGCCAGTTCAGCTCCAGCGCCATTCAGAAGATGACTGAGGTTCCTCACACCTTAGCCACCGGCACCCTGCCCTACGCCTCCACCTTGGGATACCAGAACGGGGCGTTCGGCAGCTTGAGCTGCCCCAGCCAACACACCCACACTCACCCCTCGCCAACTAACCCGGGCTATGTCGTGCCCTGTAACTGTACCGCTTGGTCGGCTTCCAGTTTGCAACCTCCAGTTGCCTACATATTATTCCCAGGCATGACCAAGACTGGGATAGACCCCTATTCTTCGGCACATGCGACTGCCATGTAACACCCACGGGCGTGTCTGTGTGTGTGCGTGCGTGCCTGTGTGTGTCCGTGTCCCCCCCACCCCCGCACTCCCCGGACCCGAGTGGCAGCTGGAACTGGGATTCCTTCGTGTGTGCGTACGTAAAACCTGCAGAAGGAAAAAGTCACCCGAAACAGGACTCTGGTGGCCGCCACCCGCCCGGGGACAGACGCGGACGCTGCCTCGGGGACTCGGAGATGCTCTCGCCTAAAGCTCGACCTGAGAGCTGGCCCCAGGCTCGGGGAGGGGGAGAAATCCGCAATGGAGGGCTCAGATAGAAACCCGGCACTTGTGAGAGTTGTAAATGTCTTTAAAAAAAA
>NW_010526207.1:484-1384 GCF_000687285.1 Phaethon lepturus | reverse complement strand
GCCCTTTCGGGACAAAGCGGGGGAGAAAAAGGAGGAGAAAAAAAAAAAAGGAGAGAGAGAGAGGCGGTTTCGACTTTTATTTATTATCTTAAAGTTCTCCAGGGTCTCATGTCACTTGGACTTGACTTTGGGAAGTCTCGGTTTTACTATGATTTTTATTTGTTTGGGGTTTTTTTGTTTTCGTTTTCCTTTTGCACATTAAAAGACGAGATCGGCTGTGTTATATATATAAATATATATATTTTGCCACCACGCACTACTAGGTAAAATTGCTTTTCATGTCAGAAAAAGGCTCTTCAAAGTTTAAAAAAAAAAAAGAGGGGGAGAAACATTTATATTTAAAACATATGATAGTGTTTGCTTAATTTAAAACAGATAGTCCTTAAATTTGTGTGATCCAGTGAGACTAGATCTAAGTTTACTTTAGACAGAGCGTCAGGTATGAAGTCAGGCAGTAGAATTGTAAAAAATTAATACTACTACTACTAACGAAAAACCGAATAAAACCCGATGGCAATTAAAATCTGTTTTCACAATGTCTTGGGGAAGCAGAAGAAGGAGAAAAAAAAATTAAAATATGTATCCGGCAGGATTTTACCTCGTTAAAACCCTTTTCATTTGTTGAACAAAGACGTTTTGAATAAAGACAATCTGTCATCAAACGAGGCAACTGCGTGGTGTAAATGCGGTGCCCTCCCAGCCCCGCGTCCCGACCCTCCGCACCCCCACCCCCGGTAGCCGATCTCACGGGGGTCGGGGCCGGTTTTGGGGCCGGACCGGACCGGACCGGGCTCCGTTTGGAGCCCGTCGGGGAAAATCTCGGCTGCGGAGGTGAGAAAACTTTGGAAAAGAGGGGCTGGAACCGCGGAGCCCCCCGGTGTCTGCGGGGGGGGGGGGTGC
>NW_010526207.1:0-349 GCF_000687285.1 Phaethon lepturus | reverse complement strand
CGGATCAATTAGTGATGGCGGGGAGGGGGCTGTTCATCGAGGCCCCTTTGCTAAGGGAGGGGTGTCTCTCTGCAGGAGCGAGGCGGGTCTGGAGGAGCTGAGCAGCCGGAGTGACGCGTGTTTGGATGTGCTTTGCTCATTAAGTGCTCTTTGGAGACCGATGTTAGAATTAAACGGCCTAACGCAATTAACACACACGGGGCTGAATGGGAGGGCGAGGAAGGGGCAGATAAATAAACGAGGGATCCGGGGAAGGTAAACAAAAGGGGAGCGGAGAAAGGGGCTGAGAGGAGAGGTTAGAATGGCTGCTCCAGCCTCGTTTAGCATGACAAAACGGCTCTTACAAATG
>NW_010526206.1:3712-8484 GCF_000687285.1 Phaethon lepturus | reverse complement strand
GCAGCCAGCCCCGCCGGCGCTGCCTCGGGCGCGCGGCTCTTCAAGCGTGCGTGAGCAGCGACGCGCTTCTGTGGTGTGTTCGGGGCTGACTCTCCTGGCTGATTCAGGCCAAGTCCGTTCCTTCTTGGCAGCTACCTTGAAGGATTTTTCCTAAAATACAGTTTTACGTATATGCCTGCAGCGAGCCAAGCGCGGTGTTCTGAAAAAGCCCGTTCACGAGGACCGCATGAGAGCTCCGTACGGTCAACGCCATCCAGAGTTACACCGTCACTCTGGACCTAGCAGAATTCCATGGGCCAAGTGATTCATCCATCAAAATAATTTTCCAGAAAATCATGCCACTGGAAGATTATGCTTTTTATTAAAGGAAAAGATCACTCTTAACGTTCGGTATTTCTTCACTTTGCCATCGAAGTTTAAGCAGGACAAAAACTATATCTTACGGGTTTTTGGTGTGTAATTCAAAAGAACGGAACTGCAGGGTGTAAATTTGTAGGAGAAACTTTCGTCCCAGTGCTAAGCAAAGGGGTTGGTTTGTTGTTTGTTCTTTTTCCCCCGAATTTTAACAGTTTAACAGGATAGCATAAGGGTCTCTAACATTTTCCGGAGTGGTGAGTTAACCCTTCTTGGGGAGGTAGAGGAGTGCAGCATGAACAGGGAACCGGACTCCCCGCAGAGCTAGAATTTCTCTGTCTCTCTCTGACCAAATGAGGCATAAAAGCCCGATATCCCTCACAGATCTAGACCCAGCCACACCAAACATCTCCCTCAGGCAGCCGTTTTCTCTGGCACGAGCTGTCTCACACATTTTCCCCCAACTGCATCAGCACAGGGCACCCCCAAATGGGCTCCGAGCAGTGCCCTCCACCCACACCCACGCTGGCGCCGAATGCTCTTTCTGCTTGCTGGGAAAAAAAAGGGGGAAAAAAAAAGGAAAGAAACAAAGCACTAATTGCAACCGGACATGCCTTGGTTCAGTAACGACTTCGTTAACAGAGTGCACATCGTATAGTGCGGCCCAGACATCTTAAAAAATACCAATCCTTTCAGAACGCGCTCTGGATTTTTTCCTGGGTGCTGGGAGCATCAGTGCTCCGGTTCTGCATCCATGCAGGTCTCCCAGGGGTTCTGGGGGAAGCGAGGCAGCGCGATCAGGAGGAGGGCGATGCCGCAGACGAAGAGCAGGGCGAAGGAGGCGCAGGCACAGGCGAAGGACCAGGAGTAACTGTACTCGATCCAGACTGTCTCCTCGCTGTCGATCATCCTCTTCACGGATTGTCTCATGACTTCAACAGAGATGATGATGCAGAGACCTGAAGGAAGATAGGAGCAGTGGGTTGAATAACCGACTGTATATTTTTCATCCTTAATTAACCACCTCATCTGTCTTTTTGCGTACGGGCACTGCAGTGAGAGTCACGGGTGAGTCACTGACTCCAGTGTTTGACGGAGCCGCCGCTGACAACTGCTCCAAGCTCCGCGATAACCCAGGCCATCCGAGCCCGCCGGTGGCTCGTTGAGTGTGATCTTTTAGGCAGGCTTGGATGGGAAACTCCAGGTGGTGGAGGAATAACTGCGTTCCCCAGGGAGCTTTTCCAAAGGTTGCTGGTGGTGTATATTGTGTGCTATATTGGTGTATATTGTATAAGGTTGTTACTGAGGTGACAAGTGGCACCTCTGTCCTTCAGTCATCGTGGCATGTCAAGGTAGTACCGGCTCCTCTAAAAATGCAGTCTTTGTGGTTTTGGGAGATGGTTCTGTATTTTGGGCCTGGATCAGCTGTTTCTTTGCTTTGGGTCTTAATAAACGAGATAGAAGAGTATATATCCCTGGTTTAGACTGGGGCCGGCACTGAACGTGCTAGAAATGCTCCTCTTAAACTGGAGAAATTACAGCCAAGCTGCTGGGTAGTGCTGGCTGAGCCGGGCACCTTCAGAGCTCTTCAGCTGGAGCACCGCGCAGGGACGCGCAGGCTGACTGTGGCCAGGAAGAGAATGCCGCTTCCCGGGCGTTTTCAGAAGTGCCCCATCCTCCCAGGAGCTATCTAGGTTTCTCTACGCTGTCCTGCAAACCGAGTGCAAGTATGTGAGCACCGAGCCTCGTACCTGCGAAGGTGTAGAACATGGATGCTGGCTTCAGCAGGTAATCCCTCTTCTTCCTGAAGGACAAGAGGACGCAGATCGTTCCGATGATTGCAAAGCCAACGCTGAAGATGGCAATGGCTGCAGCTGAAATGCTGTATTCTGCCAAAGCAAAACAAACACCGCAAATGCAAATGTATGCAAATTTTGAGCATGCCCCCGCCAGCTATTGTGACTTTGCAGTAGGTCACTCCGAGAAATATGTATCCTCCTGCTGCTGTGGAGAGGTGGCTCAGGTGACTTGAGTATTTTCCTCAAATAAAAGCAGGGGCAAGTATTGGCCATCCATCTTTTCAATGCAAAGGCTCTAAAAACGGAGCAGGAGGGGAAACGCTTTCTGAACACTTACTGCAAGACCACAGGGCACCTGTACTGGTCTGGTGAAGTGTGTGCGTAGCGTCTGGTTTTGGTTTTGTTTGTGGGTTGGTTTGGTGGGGGGTTTTTTCCCCCCTTTAAAAGAACGATTTCCAGCTCCACGAAAACCCAGCTTCTGCGGGACATAGGATTAAACCCTCCAAAAGATGTCCTGGTTTTCGCTAAGCCGGCCAACATGTGCGCTGGACACTTCCCCCAGCCAAAGCACACTGCGGTGCCTGCGTGGGGGGAGAATTGCTAATTGAATAATATATTTAATATATTTATAATAATAATACATATTGTATTCCCTTTCCGATTAGTTTAATATTAAACACATGTGGCCATGCGTGAACATCACAGTGCCTGGTGATATTTGCCTTTCAAGCCATTAAAAAAATATCTCCCAGGCAAAATCGTGAAGAATTTTTTTGCCTGTTACTAATTAGCTGCCATCAAAACGTAGCTATTTCTGCGAAAGGGAACAGCAGATCGCTCTTTGTTCTCCTTGCTTTTCATACCACTGTTTTATTATAATTTTCTTGATGTTTCTCTTTACTATGTGCTAGAACTGCCTCGAAGAGTTCATTTAGATATAAAGTCCTTTGCTGGGGCTTAAGCTTTTTCTTTTACTTCAAAGAAAAGAAGTTCTTTCTGATTTTTTTCTGAAAAGTGGTGACATTGGGCACACTTTAAACATCAGGTGGCAGGAACTGGTAGCATATAAATGAGCAAAAGCAGGTAGCTCAGATACACGCTCTTCGATCCACTTAAAATTCCCCGTTTTTCCTGTCTGAGGAAACTGCTTTTTTAGAAAACCTGTGTGCGGAGTTTTCCACCGTTACCATTTCCCCTGGAAGCAAAGCAGATGATTGTTTAATATGTGTAATAGAATCATCAGCTCATATACTCCACAGCAAAATATGTGGTGTGGCAAACTAGGAGGGAATTTGTCCTTACCGAGAGGAGCACGTTAGGTGATTTATAACAATATTTGGCTTTATCAGGGACTTCTTAGAAAAGTGAAATTTGTCTGTGAAAGACTGTTTTAAAAACCCGTGCTCTGTAAAGACTGCCTGTGCATGTCTTTGTACGATCTCTGTTCCTTCCTTCCATTGATCGCTCTGGTTTTTACATGACTTTCACATAAAATCAATATGAAGCACAAAATTCCTAATGGTCTTCACGGAGTCGCTGTACGTCTTTTCAGGGTCAAGACTCTGCTTGGGGCATGACTTATTCATGTAGATTTTATTAATGTCTTCTTCCTTCGACGGCAAAGGCTCGGAGTGCCGCAGACGGTGCCAATGTTGTAAAGCCATTTTTATGCTGAAAAGACTCTTTTCAGTTTTCACGGGTATTGACATCGTTATATATTTGTGGGACAACTTTGAGTAAAATCACACTTAACGAGTGTGATCATATATAGAAATTATTCTTCCCGGGAAGCTGGCATTTGACCTCGTTCAGAGCGGTTTTTTTTCACATTTTTGCAGCTGGTGGTAGCCGATGGAAATTCCTCTACTGCTTTCGGTGGAACCAGGATTGAACCCTCATTTTGGGGATCCCTTTACCTTAGGTCTTCTGTGCACTTCAGCTAGGAAAATATTTTTCAGGATTATTCTTACCTTTCTGGGTGGTTACTTCAAATATCTCTGAGCTCTGTCCTGGTGTGAAGTGCTTGAAGTAGGAGCAGTTGTGTTCTGAAAGAGAAAAAGAAATCCCGCGTGCTTGGAAATCGCTAGTAAAACGTAGCAAAACTAAATGTGCCTTTTATTGAAACTCGCAACGTCTTAAGGTTCCCTACCCTCGGTAGCACGGAGAAATTGGAGTTGGCTCTGTTTTATTCGGGAGCAGATGAGTGGCCAGCACATGCCCGGCCGCCGGCTCCGGCACGGGCGAGGCTGAGCCCCCCGATGCCGTCTGCGGGCTGCTCCTCCCTGAGCTTCTCCCACGGACCGCTCACCTCTTCAAAGCGTGAGTTACAGGTAATTTTTCTCACCCTGTCTTTGGCCGGCAGCTGAGCTGGTGCCTCAGCCGCGGCCCCGGCCGCTGCCAGCCCGCTCCGCAGCGGGTATTTATAGAGGGGCTATAAAGTGAGCAGGGATCAAGATCGTGGGTGGGAGGATACCGGGAGGAGGGAGGTTGGGAGCTGAGTCTCTCAATGGCCACGACACTGTTTCATACTCGGCCCGGCGCGAGTTGGCGAGCGAAGCGGCGGCGTCGCGGTCAGCAGCTACGCCCGAGGCTTTCAGTGGCGGGGGGGGGGGGGGGGGG
>NW_010526206.1:0-3672 GCF_000687285.1 Phaethon lepturus | reverse complement strand
CCGGCGCGAGTTGGCGCGCGAAGCGGCGGCGTCGCGGTCAGCAGCTACGCCGGAGGCTTTCAGTGGCGGCGGACGGGGAAGGGTCGAAGCGTTGGCAGCAGCAGCGTTAGGGTGGAGGGTGTTCTCGCTATTTATAACTGATTTAATGGAAGGTTTGAAGGGGCGCGGAGCTGGGGGAACAGTTGCTCGCCAGGAATTTGGCTGGAAGGATGCGAGCGCGGAGACGCGTTGAGCGGTGCCAGCTCTGATTGTGCTATTCTGCTGAGCCGGGCTGGAGGGGACGTGCTCAGCGCCCGCCCCAGCACCCCTCCGGCAGCACCCCGGCTTGGACTGCCGTCAGACCGCGAAATCACGCCAAGGTTGCACGAAATACAGGCACTGCCCGTGGCAACGGCCGCTTGGTTAACACCTCTTGTCCATTACAGAATCACGGGATCGTTAAGGTTGGAAAAGACCTTTACGATCATCAAGTCCAGCCATCAACCCCACACCACCGTGCCCACTAAACCACGTCCCACAGTGCCACGTCCACACGTTTTTTGAACACTTCCAGTGATGGTGACTCCACCACCTCCCTGGGCAGCCTGTGCCAATGCCTGACCACCCTCTCAGTAAAGAAATTTTTCCCAATACCCAGCCTAAACCTCCCCTATTCAATAATAGAGTTAGCACCCATTTCCAGGAGACGCTGGGAGAAAGTCTGGAAGGACTTTGTGGCCCTCTCCAGTGTCCGGGCCAGGACGTGCTCCTCCAGGGCATGTCCCGGGTGCAGGACCGTGCAGGGTTCTGTATACACACTGCCTTTCCGCGGTTATTTACAGCATTAATTCTGAGTGGCAAGAAGAGAGCAGAGTACTGTATGATACCTGTTGGTTCTTGTGGGTTTTTTCCTTTCACGTAAACAGCAAATTTTGGAGTTACTGATTTAACGAGAATTTATATTCTCTCTCCCAGGATATAGGCAGTTGTAAAGCAGCTTTTTTTAGGCCCGTTAGTAGCAGATTCCTTCGAGACGATCTTATCTGGTTAATTTTATAAGTTGACTTTTATTTCATCCGCAGCTTCTCCTTCCTGGAGACTAGGTTAATGTTCAGCTCTGGCATCTCCTGACCTGTTCTTTGTTATCCCTGCAAACGACTGGAGGAAACATATTTGAACTCAGACCTCTATGACTGAAACTGCAAATTTTGAGCCCCAGAGCGGAGGTTGTGTGCCTCTGCCAGCGACTGCGACGCGGCTGAGGCTGAGCGTCCAGGCTGGTGATCCCAGTTTGCGGATCCTTTGGCTCCTGTGCTAAATGGGAGGGAGACGGGATGAAACTGGGACGCTTCCTCTCGGATTGTTTGGTTCGGCTTTGAAGCAATCCTCCGAAAAGGCTGAGCTCAAAGGAGTCCCCAGGCCTGCTGACTATACAGAGCCCAAGGTGACGCCGGCCCGTCGCGGCGTGCCGGGGGACACGCACGGCCTCGTGTCCGCTGCCGGTGAACCGAACCAGCCCAGCCCACCCTCCAGCCCGCGCAGGCTCAGCGGAGGGGGAGCACACGTCACCTTCTTTCGGAGATGGGCCTGTCTGCAGGACGAGGAGCTGCCTCTGTGTGTGTGGCTTACGGCAAAGCTCTGCCAAGCCGCCACAAACGCTTATCCCAGAAGGCGATTAGCTCTAGGGGAGGCGTTTTTGGAAAACACACTTATTCTGGGAAAACATAACCGGCCTGGTTTTGGTAAAGCCATGTATTGTTTTCAGTTTAAAGGTCCTTCGCTGCTCTGCTGAGCTGAGAATGCGTTTCAACGGGGCTCCCTGTTATTCAAGAGAACGGAGGCACTTCAGTGCCTCTCAGGTGCCACCATCAATAAGAGAAGAGCCCATTTGTGTCACGCCACACTTACATAACAGATAGATGGGATTTAAAATGGGGCTTACAGGGTACGAAAACCGTGTGGCAATCTTTGTTTCTCGCCACCCCCAGCTGCACTACCTCTGCCGTCAGGCCGCCTCCGCGCGTCGGTGGGAAGAGCCCAGGGGCTCTGTGGTCGCTAAGGCTCGCCTGAGCTTCATTCCGGGTTGCAGTTTATCACACCGTGTCCTCCCCCTTCCAGGTCAACCAGCCTCACAGGCCGCCTTCAGAGGCGCCTTCCTTTCAGACCCACCATTCCTGGATGGCGGCTGGCTGTGGGCAAACGGGCCAGTTCATCTTTCCTCTACTCGTGCAGAGCCAACCCCTGTGCCGCTCGCTGCCACGGGGCTGGGCGGCAGCCGCCGTGGCACGTAGTCAAGGTGCGCTTGCGCGGAGCTATGGCTGAAACCTGGGGGTCTGCGGTACGGAGACCCCACGGGGGAAGGAAGGGCAGAGAGGCCACAAGGTGCAGGGAGCTTGCAGAGTTCCGGGTGAGTTTTCAACCCATGAGCACTGGAGCGACAGGCTGGAGAGGGGCTGGAGCCCGCGCTGCTCTTGAACCTCGGATGGACGCTAGCGCGTGGGGTTTTGTGGCAGGCTGGATGGTTAGAAAAACCTGGATTTTAAGGTGAGGCTTGCACTTGTGTTAAGTTTGGGAGACAGGACCTGCTGCTGTGACTAAAGGAGGTCTAGAAGGTGAGGGCTGAGCGGTGGAGGGGGCCGGACCGTGGGCTCTGACCTGGCCAGCAAGCCAGGGGAAGGCCTTTGACACACACTGAGTTTTGGAGATGGTAACCCCGAATAGTTCGGTTTCATCCCAGTCTGGCAGAGTGAGTCTCTCATATTGACAAGGGGAACGAGAGAGCCCTGCTGATATAACCCACTTGCTCGAGCACTTTTGCTCTCCCGTTGCCTGAACTGCAGAGGACCTATATATTTACAAGGACCTATTTAAGGCTATAGAGCATCCCTGCTGCTGCCCAGTGTGCAGGCACATGAGAGCACACTTTGCAGGACAACACATCCACTGGAGTTACTGGCAGTCAAGGCAAACTCAGCTGGTAGTAAATGCCCTGGTGCCTACTGACCACAGTTAAAAACGTCTTAGCATTAATCTGAATTTGCCTGGTTTTAACAGCCATCTCCCTGACCTTTTTATTTCTTACAGCAGGATGCTGAACCCTTTCCAATTTGTCAACATCCTCAGAAAAGCGCTGTAAAATTTTAAAGCTCCGCCTAAATCACAGCCCTGCTTTGTGGACCGTGAGCCAAGTCATCCTTCCCATTTTGCACTGTGCTCAAAACCTAATAAATAACGTTAATCATGCCATCCATTTCCTCCTCAGGGAGTGACTGGTAAATGGTTATTAATGCAGTGATAAATTCTTACGTTTCTTTTCCTGTCCTGGCAGTAATGTCTGGTTATGTCTCGTGATTTTCAGGAAAACCAGTGCCCACATCTGCTCTTTTACTGCACGTTTGTTCATTCACATTTTCTGGACTGCTGCAGGTTTCAGAGCCCCGGTGTTTCCCTGCTGACATCTCTTCCCAGAAGTGTGAAATCAATGTAACGCGAGCCGTGCGGACGCAGCATCGTTTAGCAGCCCGAATCCGCAGGGGCTGTGCTCTCCCCCTCCGCCCCGTGCCGCCTTCCCCGCCTGAGTAAAACGGGGATTAAAATACTTATATTATAACTGAGGTGCGAATTTCGCTCTTTGAAACCTCAGATGCCGATCGCAATACGGGATGTCATCCAAACTCCCCAATACCTTTCAAA
>NW_010526205.1:1775-2959 GCF_000687285.1 Phaethon lepturus | reverse complement strand
GAGGGGCTCGCGTCAGCCCGCTGCTCCGTCCCGCTCCAGCCCCACGTCGCTCCAGTCCTCCCATGCCACCCGCATACGAATGAAGGGAAAATAGGACATCAATTACTCTGGTCAGAAATGGAAATGGTTTTTCAGATGGGCTGGGAGGGCCCCCGGGTGCCAGTTAGGCACACCTCTAACAGCCGGTGAGCGCGGGAGAGCCAAATGCTAATTGAAAGGGCCCAAAGTTACAGCCCCGCTCGCTGCTGCTCCCGAGCTGCTTGCCGGGAAACGGGCAGCCGTCTAACTGCTGTCACGGGAGGGAAAGGCCACCAAATTGCCTCCGCCGCGGCCCGTCACCGTCCCCCCGGGACTCGGTGCCAAGCTGGGGAAAGCCCTCCCTGCCCGGCAGGTATCGCTGCCGCGGCACGGTGGCACATCCCCGCCGAGAGCTGGGGACAGAGCCAGCCTGCGAGGGCCAGGGCAGTCCCAGGAGGGGGGACGGGGCAATAAATACAGGACGTGGCACCGTGGACCCCCACCCAGCTGTTGCTCACACATGCATCAGGCCACAAGTCCTTCCTCAGCACCCCACATCGCGCTGGGCTGAAGGTCAGGTTCACAGCCAAGCTGAAGCCAGGAAGCCCTGACAACCCCCTTATTCACTCCCTGGGAGAAGAAGCAGCTCAAATCTTGAAACTCCACCTGAACATAAAATTTTAAAAACATTATCGTCTAATAAATAAACTATCTTTAAAAAATTCCTCTCGCGAAGTTTGGAAGTGTTTTTTGAAGCAGTTGGACCATTTTGTTTTGAATTCGATGTTTCAACTAAGAAGAAAAATGCTAAAACTGAAATGAAAATCCTGGACCTAGTATGTTTTCATAATTATTCACAAAACACGTCGATGAAATATATATGTTTCCACAAAGCCCTTCTGATGTGTGGAATCAGCATTTCCTGACGACAGCTTTCCACTGGAAAGTTTTTGGTCACCTCTCAAAAATGCCCGTCCTCCTCCGAGGCGAATATATGCCTATGCTGCCCGCGCTGCCCGCGCTGCCCGCGCTCCCCCACGCTCCCCACACTCATCCCCTCGCGCCCGGGCACCCTCGTGGGGTGCAGCCCTGGGTGCTGCTCTCGCCCCAGCTCTGTGCAGAGCAGGGCTGGGACGGGCATCTCACGGGCAAGTCTGGCAGCAGAA
>NW_010526205.1:1189-1446 GCF_000687285.1 Phaethon lepturus | reverse complement strand
TCCCCCCACGCAGACGTGCCCCGTCCGCCCAGGGCGCCCCGGGGCCGGGGGCAGCGGCCAGCACTGCCATCTCCAGGGCTCAGTTAGCTCGGACGGGGCTTGGGACCTTCCTTCCCCGCCGGTCCCTTGGACGGGTGAAAGGATCAGCTTGAGTTTAGCCGAGGACACGGGCCGACCACATTCTCCAGAGACGGGGACGGGGGGCTGTGTGCTGCGCCGGGGCTGCTCCTCACCTCGCTGCTCAGGTGGTACAACTA
>NW_010526205.1:0-1164 GCF_000687285.1 Phaethon lepturus | reverse complement strand
AGGAGAAGGGGCGGGTGCGGGTCCACGTGGACCTCTCCTGAACATCACGTCCAGGAGGAGGGATCTGCTCCTCGACGTGCCCCAGATGCATCGTGTTCCTCCTTGGTGGCCAGGGAAGGGCCGTGGTTACCGTAGCCAGGCAGCGTGTTTGTTTGGGTTTCGTGCTTGTGCAGGATGGGAAAAGGATGTGAGCTCATGGAGGGATTGCAGGGTATCTCCATGGCCATTTCCAGCAGAGCCGCACCAAAGGCACCTCTTCAGCTAACAAAAGCTCTTGCTAACTTCTCACGTCTTGGATACAAAACACACTGGAACAAGACCATGGTAAAACATCCCAGCAGCGGAGCCGGCTGGGCCCTACAAGCCCTGCTCCTGGAAGGGCGTTTTTCTGGGACCGGGAAGGATAACCTTGTAATTAAGTGGCTGGAAATGACACGACGTCTCTGGGACGGTCCCTCCCCAGCCCACCCTCCACCGCTCCCTGTCGGGGTGAGTTCAGTGTTTCCTGGAACAGATGCCCCAATATTTTATTTGCATTTGGAGGCTTCTCAGCCTCTTTACCTGCACCGTTACCATAACTGGTTTGGGGATGTCAAGAGGCTTTTCACATTACGTACCCCAACAGAGGGATGCAGCAGGGAAAGCCGTGCGTTTGGCTCACTGTGCTGGTTTCAGGCTGCTGAGGGGACACAGAGGGCATTTGGGTGATCCTGGCGAGTGACTTGAGTGGAGGGGAACACTTAGCACGTGTCCTGTGCCAGCCTCCACGGAGCGGCTCGGGAAGGATGCGGTGGTGGCCCTGGCATGGAGGTGCAGTGTCCCGTGCCTGTGTCCCACAGGCGTGTGGCTCTGCCCAGGGCACCGCAGGCGCCCCAAAAGCCCATGCCAGCGCCCCGGGACGCTCTCAGTGCTGACGGCGGCCAGTTGAGGTCCAGTGGCCGGGAGCGTCCGTGGGCACATGGAGCTGGGGCATCTCACCTCAGGTGGTTGACTGTCCCCTGAGCCTGCTGACTCCTTCACCTCCAGACATAATTCAAAGTCTCTAAAAAAATCTGTGTTTTTCTTCTCCCTGTACCATTTAATTAGTTACACATGTCCCCGGGACTATATTTTTTGTGGTGCGCTTGGAAAATTAAAAGAAAGTGGTGATAAGGCTTCCTCGTT
>NW_010526204.1:0-5595 GCF_000687285.1 Phaethon lepturus | reverse complement strand
AGGAGCAGCGGGTGCCGTTGATCCGGCCGTCGGTTCCCGGCCTCCTCCTTCCCGCGGCGCTGCGGGTGCGATGGGCTTGCGAGGGGCTTGCAATGAGCTTGCGAGGGCCTTGCAATGGGCTTACAACAGGCTTGTAATAGGTTTAGAGTGGGCTTGCAACAGGTTTGCGACGGGCTTGCACTGAGTTTGCAACGGGCTTGCAATGGGCTTGCACTGAGTTTGCGAAGGTCTTGAAAGGGGCTTGCAAGGGGCATGCGATGGGCTTGTAAGGTGTTTGCAACAGGTTTGCAACGGGCTTGCAATGGACTTGCAAGGCGTTTGCAACAGGTTTGCAATGGGCTTGCAATGAGCTTCCAATGGGCTTGTAAGGTGTTTGCAAGTGGTTTGCAACGGGCTTGGGATGGACTTGAAAGGGGCTTGCAACAGGTTTCCAGTGGATTTGCAACAGGCTTGCAATGGGCTTGCAAGGAGTTTGCATTGGGCTTGTAATATGCTTGCAACAGACTTGCAAAGGGCTTGTAACAGGTTTACAATAAGCCTGCAACAAGCTCACAACGAGCTGGCAAGAGGCATGTAGCGGGCTTGTAATAGTCTTGGGGTGGGCTTGCAATGAGCTTGCAAGTGGCCTGCAACAGGCTTGCAAAGGGCTTGTAATAGGTTCACAATAAGCTTGCAACAGGCTCACATCGAGCTTGCAAGAGGCGTGTAGCGGGCTTGTAATAGGCCTGCAACAGGCTTGCAAAGGGCTTGTGATAGGTTCACCACAAGCTTGCAACAGGCTCACAACGAGCTTGCAACGAGCTTGTAAGAGGCGTGTAGCGGGCTTGTACTAGGCTTGCAATGGGCTTGCAACGGGCTCGTAAGAAGCTTGCAAGGGGCTTGCGCGCAGGCTCACACCCTCCCGCGGGTCCCCGGCCCTCGCCTCGCCCCACCTCGCCTTGGAGCCGCCGCCGCGGTGGCTCAGCGAGCAGATCCCGACTTTCCCACTTGCCGAGGGACCCCGGGCGTCGGCGGGGGAGGGAAATTAAAGAGCGTGGCTCCCTGCCCTTTTCCGCCCCAAGGGAGACCGTAAATCCGATCGATGGTGCGAAACGCTCGGATTTCTCCTGGAGAACGCTGGCGGAGGCTCCCAGCGCCGCTGCTGAGCAACGACGGTGCTAAGACGGTAAAGGTGAAGCCCCAAAAATGGGTTCGTAGATCTACGAGAGCCGCCAGTAGCGACCTGCGGGTCCGCCTCCGTTTCTCCCACGGCATCAGAGGTTGGGATTTTTTGGAAAAGGCTGGAAAATGATGTTGTTGTCCTGCTGGGGCCATGCCGGGCTCGCTCTCACCTGCCGCCGGGCATCGCTTTCCTTCGATTCCCCCTTGTTTTCAACCAGGAAATGTTAATCATCGAATTAGTACGAATACATTCTGGTTTTTTATTTTGAAAGAAGACGCAAACACGCCCAGAAAGCGGGGGAATTATTTGCGTTTTTACCCTTTTGGAAGGAATTTGATGCTACCTTCAGCATCTCTTACAGATTTGTATTGCAGATGGAGGAAACCGGCCCCGCTAATTGCAAAAATTGCTTCACTCCAACCGTTTACTCCAAGGCAAAAGTCAATCAAATCCCACCTCGGCCCTTGTTTGACGAGCAAACCCCCGTCAATTAAACAAATTAACATGGGTTGGGGTGGGAGAGCTGCAAACGGGCTCCCAGCTCTGCAGCATCCCCTCCTCGGGGCCAGCGCGGCCGTTGACCCAACCCAAACCCAAGCGTGCTCGTTGTCCCCCTGCTCTTCCCGGGCCTTTCCCTGGGCAAAAGGGTCAAAATAACCCATTTTCCTTTAAATAAGGATTTATTGCCTTATTCCCGACCCTACTTTATGCCTTTTCCGTCTCTGGATACCGTACCACGTTGGGTATCACCAACCTGCCCGTGATGCTGAACCCTCCATTCCCTATCATTTTGCCCCAAATTGAGGACAAAATGCGACGAGCGACTTATTTTATAATAAAACCTGCATTTCTCTCTCTGTATTCTGTATTTCTGATTTTTTTTTCGCTCAGTGGGGCTACTCTACCAGCGGGATTTCACTTTGCTTTCAAGCTTTTCCCTATTTCCAGTGGGATCTGCTGCTGCTTTCGGTCCCCGTTTTGTAGCGTGGGGGATGTTCAGCATCACCCCTGGAAAAAAATTATGTATTACAAGGTCCAAATTGCAACGGGTTAGGGGTGGAAATGCTTTTTGCTGGAAATTTCCCCAGCCATCCTATTTGCAATCCCAAGCCCCAACTGCCGGAGCAAGATGCCAAGATGAAAGCACCGAGGAGGGGTCATTTTGGGATGGAGTTGGAGAAGACATCGCACAACTGGTCTGAGAGGTTCCCAGCCCATCCCAACCCCTTGTTTTCATCCCTGATATCCAAAATAAAGGAAGAGGAGCTCGGGTCGGAGGGTTTTCACCCACATTGAAATGCAATGATTCACCCAGCCCCACAACCGGTTGCATGGGTACAGTCACCCATGGGTGCGTGGGAACCTCCCGCGTGGATTTTTACCCTTCGAGAAACCTCCCGGAGAACCTGCTCCTGGTATTTTGATTTTTCCTAGGAGGAGCAAAGATGTTATCGCCAGTAAATCCTGGTGAAGTCATCCAGGTTCGCTCCCCTCCAGCCAGAAACACCCGCCAAATCAAGCAAAGGAGGAGATAACGCAGGAAAAATAGGACACCCAGCAAAATACCCCTCGATTTATTTATAATCCCAAGGAAAATCTCGCGTCGATGCCGAACCCGCGTCGTGATGCGGATATAAAGCTCAAATCCCCTGGACTGCTTGGTGGAGCAAATGGGGATGTGATTTTCCTGCAGATACGGGGTGTTTACCCCGCCGTGCGTGCGGCGAGCAGCGAGTCGACGTCTTTCCTGTGCTCCTCACCATGGCCGGGGATGCACGATGACGCTTCGCAGCCCCTCGCCCAGCCCCTGGGCAGCTCCCAGGGCGATGTTTTGCTGGAGAAACCACCCAAATATTCAAAACAGACATTTTCTAGAGCAGGGATGAAGCGCTGCTGCTAATTAATAGAGGACTGGGGCACATTTTGAAGCACGCCGTGACTTTGGCCATCCCACTGTTGGATGGCGTTGGGGAGCTGCAAAACCCCCATCCCCCAAGCGCATCCGTCCATAATTTGGGTGCAACCACCTCCGAAATCTTTGTACACTCAGAGCTTGGCTCTAGCGAAGATGCTAGAAGCCCCGTATCACCAGGAATTTCTCCTCCAGCCACCTCCCGGATGGTCCCACCACCCGTCGGAAATGATCTGCTTGGGTCTTGGGAACGCCAGTGAGTCAAAATAAACACGGCGAGCTCTTCCCGGGTTATTTAGTGTGGCAGCGAGCCAGGCTCGGTATCACCTGAGCTGGTGGGAACAGTTCCGGATTCGGGCTCTTATCTCCAATTACAGAAGGTAAACAGTGGATTGGGGACGTAAGCCGGGCTTAGGTGGGATGGGCTTGGTCGTTAAGGCTGGTGTCGGCATGGTGAGGGTGTAATTAGCTGGAAATACATCTCTTGTCTGTCGTATATAAATATTGAGCATACGAGTCTCTGAGTGGGTGACCCTATCCCATAGCTGCAGCCAGTCTGCTTTCCCGTTGCTTTTGGGGCACGTAATGCCGTTTTAGGGCAAAATAAGCGTGGTGTCACCTCCAGCTGCTTTACCCAGGTGCGTCATACACGTCTGACCCCAAACCAATGCAAGGTTTAAGTTCTTCCCTCCAAGACCTTCATGGATGATGCTCCAGTGTTCCTCCCGTGTCTCCTCCAGCGTGGGAAGGAGCTGGGATGTGGCTGGAGCCGTGCAGCCCCATCCATCCCCGCTCAGCTCCTCTCCAACCAGATGGTTTTTAGACACCTTGAGGTCATTGACACAAAGTCTTCCACTGGCTCAAGTCCTCCTCATTGCTCTATGAATAGATTTGGGGGCCAAAAGCTGCATTCGTCATCTCTGGGAGCAACGAGGAGTGTCTGGGCGTGCAATGCTTCTTCCTCGCTTCACCCGGTGCCGAGCTGCTGCCGGTTGAGTTTCTCCTCCAGCTTCATTTTCCGACCGATATTAAAACCGCGTGGGCCACAGGGCCTCGTTGCAGCGTTTCGAGTCGCATGCAAACGAGAGCCGGCAGCATGCAAAGTTGCGGAGCTCCCGATGCAAAGCTCCTGTTGGCTTTGCATGCAACTCGGTCCACCCAAAGTAATCGAGATCTTCAACGTTGGCTCCAACTCCTCCTTTTCACGGCTCTGGCTCTCCAGCCCGGCCTCATTGCATCTCTTGCTCATAGCAAGACCTTCATCTTTTGCTCACACCAAGACCTTCATCACTCGCTTCAAACCAAGATCTTCATCTCTTGTTTACACCAAGACGTTCATCTCTTGTTTACATCAAGATCTTAATCTCTTGCTCACACCAAGACCTTTATCTCTTGTTTCCACCAAGAGCTTCATCTCTTGCTCACACCAAGAGGTTGTGTGGGTTGGATACACAGTCCCAGCCGAGACTCAACCCCATTCCCACCACTGTTTCCACGGGGTTGCATCCTCCTGCTTTGCTCTTTTGGCCGTGATTATTTGTCTACCACTTGGCTTCTTCCTTTTCCTACCCTTTGAAAGAGGATTTTTGCTTCCTTTTGAGTCAGCCTGGAGTTCCTGCGTTCTCCCGGCAAAGATGTGAATATCGTAGGGTTGGATGAGCCACGCTGCTCACGGGAGAAGGACGAGAGAGAAGAAGAGCTTGAGCTACCAAGCAGGCCAGGAGAAGTCACAGCCTCACAACCAGGGAAGCTGTTGGCTCTCTTCTTGAGGAGCAAGATGATACTTCCAACATGCTCTTTGTGTTAAGAGCGTGAGCAGGCAAGACATTTGCCCCTTGGGTTGGTGCCACCTTCTTGGGACAATGTGGCCGGTTTGGACCACCTCAGGTCAAGAGGGGAGGGACCAATGTAGGGTCACCAAGATTCCCAGGCCTACGCACGTTGGGAGGTATGGAGGGGAGCTGAGCTGGGTGATGCTGATGAAGAGGAGGGCAAGGGGAGGATGTAACCACTATTGCAGCGATGCGGAGGGGCTTCCCAAAGAGGACGGCGCCAAACCTGCCGGCAAATCCAAATTTACCTTAACGTAACCTCAATTCCAACACGCTCCAACACACCATCTCCATAACGTGGGGCAACGCAAGCCCTGGAGATGCAGAAACCCCCCCGGTTTCAGCCTCCTTCCCCTCTCCGTTGCATTTTATAACTTGGTTGCAAGAAACCGGCAACGGAACTGGGGGGAACCTCAAAGAAAAACCCTGCAAATTATTTCAGCCCAACGGGTCGGGAGGAGCCAAGCCGCCGGCGGAGCTGTCGCTTTCCATTTTCCAGCAGCAGCGGGAGAAATTTAATGTAAATAAAAAAACCCAACACCCCACATCCATCCTCGCCGACCCTATCGAACAGCCGCCAACGCCGCGCGTCCCGCCGCAGTACGGGTCGTCGCAAAGCCCGTCGCCCACCTCTGAACCCGCCCAGCTCCGACGAAGCCCTTGGCGTGAAAATCCAGCGCAAACATCTC
>NW_010526203.1:1277-1548 GCF_000687285.1 Phaethon lepturus | reverse complement strand
AGCAGACCGAGCTGGAGGAGAGGATCATCATCAAGGACCAGCACACCAAGGAGATCGACCTGGTGAACAGAGACCCAAAGCGTATAAACGAGGATGTTGTAAAGGTAGGACTTTCTCAGCACCGGCCTTTGGAAGCGTCGCTGCCTCCTCGACGCAACCGGCACATTGGTGTGGTCGTCCCGTACTGGGCGCGACCTCAGCCGGGGCTGTAAGCCGCCGGCGCCCGCGCCTCAAGCAGCAGCGCCAGCTTCGCCTGCCGGGAGGGATCCTG
>NW_010526203.1:607-1099 GCF_000687285.1 Phaethon lepturus | reverse complement strand
TGCTGCGCGCGGCGCCAATTAACGCGGCAGTGCCCCTTCCCGGAGCGTGCTCGCCAACTCCACCGGCTGTAGCTTGAGAATTTATGGCGACGCCCTCCTTTGTACCAGTAAGTGGGGAGCCAAAAATAAAGCACGGTCAACCCATATCACTGATTTAAATTAAAGGGAACCTTGGAAAAAGACCACCAATCTTCAAGACCTGACAATCTGAGTGCTGGCGCGTTTAGATACGTGTTGTCCTATTTGGAGGACAATTGCTTCTCCCACATGGCAGCAGGACGGTGCAGCAAGCCGCCTCCGTCTGTTTTTGATCAAAAGGAGTTCTTGGTCTAGCTGAACAGGGAAGCATTTTCCCAAACGCTGACCACTGGAGCTTGGTCATTCTAAGCTTTGTTAGTGTTATGGCAAAGATAATTTGGCCCAAAGGAGAACAGGAGGCGATGGAAGGGTTTTGTTAAAACTGTATGAGAGATCAAAGAGGATGACATGCCA
>NW_010526203.1:0-201 GCF_000687285.1 Phaethon lepturus | reverse complement strand
GGAGGGGACAAAGCCTGCTCACAGAGGTTTGGGAGGGAGCCGTGACCTTGATCGTGCTGGCGAAATGCAAGCATGCACTTGTGCATCAAAACACTATTACAGCTGAAGCCATGGGCATGGTCAAATCAAAAGCCCCCCAGACGAGCTGTGACAGTGACGGCCGTAGATGGGCACCCTCCCGGCACAGCGAGACGTGCCCGC
>NW_010526202.1:11219-19502 GCF_000687285.1 Phaethon lepturus | reverse complement strand
GGAGCAGGCGCCTCATTTTCAGGAGTGGGCAGTCGTGGGTCCCGGCGAGCACAAACCACTGGGTGCCTCCGGGCTCACGCTCCTGCCCTCGGTTTTCTGCACCGGTGACCCTCGTGCCCCCCCTGGCTCCCCACATCCCACGCAGGACGCTCCTGCTGCACCCCACGCGGGACTGGAGATGCGAGGGGGATGCTGCCAGCCAAGCAGCGGCCTCTGAGCCCCGTTTAATCTCCTCAAGCTGAAAGTGAGCCACGACCACAGCGAGCGCCATGCCGCCCAACGCTTCACGCGTTGACCGTCTGCATCGCCTACCAGCCGCGAAGCGCTGTAATTCCTGGGGTACGGTGGGGCAAAAAAAGATAAATCAGGAGATCAAGCAACGTGTTTGCAGTTAGAGAGGAAATCTGGGGAAGAATTGGAAGCAGGACCTGGATTACCTGCTTCCCACGCCTGCGCTTTAACTACAACCGCGTTACACCTCCCACTGAAACGAGTAAGAGGAGAAACGTGTACATCTGTGAACAGACCTCGCTTTTCCAGCGGAAAGCGCCGAACACACGCACACACACCCCTGCCGTGAAGGTCCAAAGTACGACAGAGCAAACCGTTCCTTCTCTCTCGCCACAGACACAAACCACAGCTTTTTTTTTTTTTTTTTAATTCCTTGGATGAAATTAGGCAGCCTGGTTTCTTTGTCAAAGATGAATGTGGGTCATGAATGCTGTAGTCTAAATTAGATTATTTTTAAATCCAGTTTAATCATTAAATTGGTACTAAGCGGGGTACTTTTCTTTAAACATTGAGACACAAACCCCAGCTTTTTTTTTTTTTTTTTAATTCCTTGGATGAAATTAGGCAGCCTGGTTTCTTTGTCAAAGATGAATGTGGGTCATGAATGCTGTAGTCTAAATTAGATTATTTTTAAATCCAGTTTAATCATTAAATTGGTACTAAGCGGGGTACTTTTCTTTAAACATTGAGCATGTGGCTGACTTCCCAAGCCACGATGCTGTCCGGCCGCTGAAGGCACCAGTGTCTCACCTTAGCAAGACATAGCAACATTTGAGATTCAAAATGAAAAACAAACAGGCATTTGCCAGAAATTCAGTGTATGCTTTGGCTTTGCACGGGCTTCGCAAGATTTAGGATCTGCAGCCTGAAGTGACCCGAAATCAACCCACTCAAGTCAGTACTCAAAAGGGCAGGAAACTCAAAGGGCTGTAACTCAAAAGGGCTGTAAATAAATGATGCAATGTGGTGATTTATGTCTAAATAACCATTAAGAGTTGTTCCCAGGTACGTTAGTCTGCTTGCACACATGTTTTTGATATCCATCCACAGCATTGGCAAGTATCTTTAAAGCATAAGGATTTATTCTTGTTTTGGAGGAGCTAGAAATCTTTCTGGATCATTTGTTCAGTCTCTGTGAACACCGAGAAGAAGCCATAAGCAATCATGGCTCTTACGTCAGATGTGCAGAATGGGGAGGGCTGCAGCCCCCACGTCCACACTCCCAGCTGCAAAGAGCGACTCACCTAGAGCTCACAAAGAGCTCTTGCCTCATCTTTCTGGCAAGGACTTAACTTAAGCGGTAAACAGAAGACTCTTCACCCGTGTTCGTTAAACAAACTTTGTTTTATTCACACAAGGCAGCACACATATATTGCGGACAGGAGGCCAAATGTCTATTCCAATAAAACAGATCCCCTCTTCTTAATACTGCAAACTCTTTTAAGATAATTTTCTGTAAGAACCGTGATACACCTATTAACCAGTACATATTCACCTTAAACCCCAGACAAAAGAGAAGCAGAACCTGGGTCTGAAGTCAAAGCTCAGGTGTGCCATCCGTTGGCGGCCGGGCCACTCGCTGGCTGACCAGAAGATGTTACAGAGCCAGCGACGGGAGCAGAGCCGTGACAGCTCAGACGTGCTCAGAACCTGCCCCGGCTGTGTTTCCTTTCCTTCATTTTTCATTCTCACCAATTCAAAACAGTTTGAGTCAGCTTTATGTAAAATTTAACTGGTAAGAGCCATAAATCCTAAAAAGTTATTCATGTGTTCAACAGACACCTCACAGTGTTCAACGTAAGCAAGAGTAGCGCCTGTTCTTTCTTAGAAAAGATGCATAGATAAAAATAAGAAAAAAAAAAATCTTCCTATCAGAAAATATTTCCTGTAAGAGATTGCAGCTGCAGCCACATCCCGCTCAGCTCTCCCTTCTGAGGGACAGCCTTCAAAAGAATTACACTGTTCCACAAGTCCATGAACACCTACGGGCAAAACCTAAAGTAAAACAGACACAGAACATTATTTTTAAGGTTTACTTGTTACAGATACAGTCTGGTTTTTTTAACATTGTGATTTCTGTACCAAATTAAATATTTGACAATGCATTTGTCACATCAAGCTGTATGAAAGACCGCAATTTCTCAAAACACGTCTCTGCATGGCAATATTACAGACAAATTCAATTGTTGCTTTCAGATGACTATAACTTCGACATAATAGGTCGCCAACTCATACGAGAAGAAAATTTATCTGGTACTGATCTTTGACACCCGTGAAACAAATACATTACAATAAAATTCTCATTATAAAGTTGCACAAATTTCTATGTTAACCATTCAGAGTTTATATGAAAAAGCAGAAGTTATCTACTGTTGATTCCTGATATAAAACAGTAGGTAGAAACCTAATGTAGAAATCTGAAGTTAGATAAATCCTTTGGCAGCATGTTCAGTTACAATCAGGCCTTAAAAATAAATATGATAATGTATAGAAGTATGAAGAGAAAAACCAGATCCTATTAACACCAAAACCCTCTAAATACACTATTTTAATAATAATTAAATTATTTTACACTATCTACAAGTTGTGTATCACAGAATGAGGAATACAAGAGATGACAGAATGGCAAATCCTGCTTTTATAAAATTTCAGGCTTTAACGGTATGCATATATGTAGCTGTGTAGAAAATCTCAGACAAATGAGTATATACATTATTTATATTTAATAATGAACTGAACACAATCAAATCACATCTCTCTAGTCATCTCAATTTAAGATACTCAATATTTCTGCTGGACCAAAGTTTTGAATCCAATAAAAATACCTATCCTTGGCCTCAATGTACTAACAAATATGGAGAATCTATCTAAATGATAGCAAGGTTTCGTTTGGAACAAAGTAAACTCTTACAAATAAATCTCCAAACGGTAAGAATTTTAAACAGCAGCATTGAAATTAATTATTCTTCTTAAAGAACGCAAGGAACAAGTTATCAAAATACTTCAGTATTGCTGCACGTTATTTATACTACACTACTTCAAGGGGAAGGATGAAGACAAATTAAAGTCATGTCAAAAGGAAAGAAAAAAAGCTTCCTTCCAACTGCACAAATTTAAATAAAAAATTATTTAAAGAGCAGGTACGGAATACCTTATTGCATAAGCATGAGGCTGCAAATGAATAAGGTCATGATAGTAAATAATTAAATAAAATGTAAAAGAAATGGAGATGGCGCCGAGTGAAGGGTGGTTTTTATTACTCAACAACAGCCTACAATCTAATAGATCTCATTTGGTAGAAAATTTATACACCAAACACTTATTTAGAGATTTGTGAGTTTCATGCATTTAATCAGGATGTTACCATCAGTGATTTGCTTCTATTATTTTCCCAATTTAAAGATTATTACTCATCATAAAATTGTTAAAATAGGTATAAATATGACTATGCTAAAGTTGAGTAGGTAAACAGTGATTTTTTTTCCAAAGGTTGAAACAAATAAAAGAAAGAAATCCCACATTCCAGAAAGATAATTCAGCTCATCTGCTCCTCTTGTACAAACCCCACCCATTAAAAAAGTGCATCAGGGAAGAAATTCTTAGGTTTCTTTTCTTAGCCACCAAATGCTACGCTTCCACAGTTCCAAGGCAATTCCTTTCCTAAAGACACGTCTGTCATTTTCAATATGCAACCACTCCTTGGATTAGCGGAGCACAATCCCACTCACAAAGCCTATACAGATAGCACATTAAATACACCTTTTTTTAAGAGCTTCTCTGATTGCAACTGGCATTTACAGATGGAAATAGCAGCAGAGAAAGGAAATCTAAGAGAGGCAAGAACCCCCTGGTCCCATAAAGACAATTCCTGTTCCACACAGCTCCCCGTTGGAACGGGAACAAGGCAGATTCTCACAGTCTTAAGAGGCTTCAAACATTCCCGATCCCCATCCTTTACCACAAGGAACTACAATACTCCTTCACTTCTAAATACATCCAAAAAGGAAAAGAGAAGAGATTCTGTACAAGTTTCTGGCTCAGCACCTTGTTATCCACAGAGTGCCCACTCAGTCAGCTTGGAGCATCCCTTGCCTGCTCTTGGCAAAGGAGACTTTGCTCCCCGTACCACCTCTGCCAAAAGACGGGAGCAAGTTCTAGCAAAACCCCACCTGTTTTCTTCCAGAGAAACACATCAGAAGTTCTCTGTAGTTTCCAAAAAATCTACTAGGCAGCACTGTAAAAATCTCGTTTCTCATATTTCTGTAGGTTACATGGTCCTCACCGTCACAATATCAAATAATTTTCTCTTCCAGCTCTCCACCGCCGAACTCGTGCAGTTGTTCCAATTACACAGTGCACATCATATCGTGAAGCTGACTACAGCAGCGCAGGGCGAAGGTGGTGTCTAAATCAGCAGAGATTCTCTAAAGCCACTGGGATAGAAGGATTGCCAGAGGAGGCAACACGTAACGAGAGCAACACATAACAATGACTATGCATCCTCAAGTGTTCAGAAACACATTTAAAAGAAAATTATTTTTGGACAATCTTTTAACTTAATATTCACAAGTGGCATTTCTTGAAAGCACTAAAGTAAGGGCTCAGAGTAGTCTGAAATTATTTTAAACCACCAGCTAATCTAGTTCAAACTATCTTTACGCAAATGCTTAACAATCAGATCTGATGCATGTTTTCACTCTGCATCACTCTAATGCACTAAGTTGGGTTATTTAAAAGGAAAATGTATTTTGATATCCGTGACAGGTATTCATAAAAACCCTTAGGTCAGGTAACCTTTTATTCATTAATTCAGAAATATGAGCTGGTTTGTTTTTAAAGGAGAGGCTGTTGGTGGTAATTTGTTTGTTGCTGTAGAACGGAATGAGCAGGAACGGCCACAGGATAACCTGGTCCTTGAGGCAAACTCGACGTATTATTCTGGTAAGCCGACATATCCACTGACATTCCCATCTGCTGCTGGGTGTAAGCAGCTGTGCTGGCAGCTGACGGAAGGCCAGGGTTCTGGTTCACGTACGTCTGGTTTAACACAGAATCCGGTCCTGGGCTGTAACCAAACAAAACAAATCTAATTCTGACAAGTTCATGTCTATTTATCCGATAAGCAGATTTGCAAATAAGAACATTGCTTTGTCCAAAAGCGATCTGTACATTTTCAAAATGATCAAACAGTATTGCGTGTCACTGTAAATATCCCAAGAACACACCACCTCTAGACAAGTAGTAAAATTACCATCAAGAAGAAGGTATTTTAACAGTTTCCTGAAGCAATACCTTAAATATGCAGCTTGAGCTGGCTGAGTTGCTCCAGAAGAATTTATACTTTGAGGCAGAGACCTCAACTGCCCCATCTGATCGGGTCCTAGGCTATAACCTGGCGAAATGGTGACCTGGTGAACACCCTGGATCATGTAGTTTCCACTAGGTGGCTGTACAGGATATGACTGTAAATAAAAAAAAACCACAAAAACAAACAAAACATTGTATATTTTTTATTTTCAATTAAGTAGCAGCAAATGTGGCACAGAATACCACCACAACGAACAAATATGTTAGGGTTCAAAGGCTGAATGAACATAAATTAGTTTTTCCAACAAGGCTCTAAAACCAAAACACATAACTTCTCATAACACATTTTAAATAGGCATCCTTTATTTCATTAGGAGGCAACTTTTTCAGAAATGCACTGCTAACGAGGTCAGTGCTTAATATTTGAAAGAACCATCTTTTGTACCACGTACAAGACCTCTGCCCCTCCCAGCAACCTGATTTCTTTCTCTCTAATTTGCCTCGTCTTCAAAACGTTCAATCTTTAAGTATTTTGATGCACAGAGTGGAGTAGGAAGATGGGCACCGTATGAGATTTGTTATTTAACACATTTTGGAAATTAAAGCATAAGAATATTCTAAGACTGTAACACAAATGGAAAGCAACCACCCTAGTTTCTTGCATTTCTGGTTTAAGATAATGCAAGTCTTTACTCAAAGTTCAGATAGAACAGGTAGTATAACATGCTTAGTCTACAGAAGTCGACGCTGATCATTGGTTTTGCACTAAGCTCAGCATGGTTAGCATTATCTTGTATTTTTCACCGCGGGAAGCATGCATCTTGGAAGAAACAGTAAACTCCAGTTGCCTTTTTGCTTAAATTTTTTTTAACCTCCAAATATAATGAATTTTCCATCGTTACCAGGAGTTAAGGACACAGAATTACTTTTAACTGACATTTTCAGATTTAGCAGTTGCTATGGCAACTATTCTTTTCCCATTGAAAAATTAACATTAACGTAAAATTTGCTTCAAGTAAAACACTCATTCTATGCTTTCTCCAAAAAGGATCTTTAAAATCCTTCTCTCCTCCATTTTTGTTTTGTTAAAACATCAATATGGCCTATTAGAGATACTGTAAAACAGTTTAGAGTAACTACACCCCCTAATACAACATGTTCATTTCTTAAGGAACAAGAAGAGACCCAAACCAGACTCGTGTTTCTACATTTAGAAGTACGCTGCACTCATGATTAATGCACTAGTATCAAAGTTCACTCACATCCCCGCTATTAGATAAGAAAGTAACATTTTACTTTAAGACTGAGGCCATGACTCACAGCAAGAATATCCACCACCGCTGCTGAAACACACAATTCTAACTGTAAAAAATTAATCATGGAAGGAATCTTTTAGTATTTTCAATACAGTAGCTTTCTGTTAAATAGAGCAAAATTAACAACTATACCTTATTGTACAAGTAGGTAACTGCAAACTGAAGTACTCTGTTCTAGTGCGTAAATGATATTTTATTCTAAGGGCTATAAAAAGTCACCAGGCAATGTCAGATTGTTCGTAGGCTAGCAAGGAAGCGTACGCTTCATTTTTGCTGTCATCTTTTTAAATAGAAATCTATATTAGGAAAGTCTCTATTTCCAGAAAAGGATACTGACCTGCACTGAAACACCAGAAGATGTAGGTGGGTATTGTGCAGGATGGTGGAGTTTTGAGTAGGCTGAATACATCGGTGTTTCATTCATCAGTTTGTTATAGAGCTCCAGAGCTTCTAGAACCTTCACATTCAATTCAGATAATTCTGAATGCTTTCTGTTTCAAAACAAATATATGCAAACACTAAGCTTCTCTAACATCTAGTGTTAGATGGTAAAAAAAAGAAGAGTGGATCATTAAACAGTTTTTAATATGCAAGGGAAAAAAAACTTAAAAGGTAGATTGTGAATTTCTTAAAGCTTCTACGTTGTAAAATTGCCATTCTGGTTCTTCCATTGGTATAAGAAACAGAATGGTGGGACTTACACCAATGGAAGGAGAGTCCAAGTGGTGAGTAACTATTCTTCCCTAGCTGCAATAAGGCAAGCAACTCCACAGGTGTTAGTTACCTTTTCACCCTCAGATATGCCTAGGAGGATGAGGGGGAAGAGGTAAAGGTAGCATTCAACACATTTTCCTGTTAAGGAAGACAGTCAGCAGCAGAGTGAAAACAGATCGCAAAAGGCTACAGTCAAAAAGTGCTAATATAAAATGCACCCAGTAAATTTTGGAGAGCAGCAATCAAATCTTAGTACACACACTGGGACCTTGGTACCTAAGCGTTAAAGGTAGAATTGTCAAAATTTCTTTCTTGCAAGGTTTTCTAGCTTGGGGGATGAAAGTATTGAAAAAAAATTAGTACAACTGCACAATTTAAAGTAAATCATATTAAATAATGCAGAAGCTACATTATGGCTCACCTATCTATCTCTTCTAGTTTTTCATCTATCATTGGACCCATCTGTTGACAAATATCTGTGAAGACAAAAGTGTCAAGGTAGTTAAAGTCTTGCACAATTAAGAGTTTAAATGCAGCCAAAAAATACTTTATCCAAGTACACTAAAATAGCACACGAAAGCAGAGAGTGCACTTAGTTATCACGTGTGTCCCATTCCTCCAGCCCAAACAGAAAAAATACATTGGTTATTCTGGT
>NW_010526202.1:0-11188 GCF_000687285.1 Phaethon lepturus | reverse complement strand
TCTTTCCCTCTACCCTCTGAAACAAAAGAGTATTGATGAAACACATGGAAAATTTTGCATTTCTGCTTGCGCTGTGTGAGATCTATGACTTTCATCTCCTACTGGAATATCCAGTCTAGACTGCCTATGAATCTATCTGGATCTGCTGTACTGTACAGCTTCCTTTACCTTCACTTTTTCCATTCTAGGAACTCTCCTTTTTTAATGTATGCTCAATTCTTACTACACACCTTGAACTAACTGGCTCTTAAGTGAACTCCCCTCCTAGCCAGCAGTATTTCTGAGAAATTTTGACACAAAATTAATTACTTATTTCAAGCAGAGGTTTGATAGGTAGACAGATCTTGCAAAGATCAGGCATTGCACACTAGCTGGAAGTTATGCAAATTACTCTGTTAAACATGGAGTTGGCTTGGCAACTATTAGAAAATGTAGAGTTATACATATAGTCCCTTGCTCCCCCTGTGAAATAAGCTATTCTATGGCACACTATTAGAATGGACCACAGTTTCTCTAAGCTTAAAATAAACTCAAAGGAATTGCCAGCTCAATCCACAAAAGGTAATTGTGAGGAAAAATTCAAAAACTAGCAAACTTAGTGCTCAAAGTACCTTCTGAGTCTAGAAGATCTGGAGAATCAAGCTTTAAGTCTGTAGGATCTATACTCTGAAGTACCTGCAGTGTTTTATCCATCTTATCCTGAAAGGTGAAGAGAAGATTAAAAAGTTATTTCTAAAGCATGGCAGATACTGTTTTGATTTTAAAATTAAAAAAAAAAAGTTCTTTATATAAAAAGAGTTTTCTGCTAACATTCCGTGACAAAGTAATATTTCAACCAATGTAAAATCTCAGCAATTTTTTTTATATTGAAAGTGACTGCATACCTCATCTATATAAACTGGCTCAGGTTCTGCCTTCTTAATTTCTTCTGTAGTATCCTCAGGAACAGAATTTTTATCCACAGTTGCTGAAAGAACAAACATTAGTTTCTCTTCTGCAGCTGTGTTACTACGCTAATTTAAAACATGCATTTGCTCCTTGCTTGCCATCAGTTCTTTAAATAAGAAAGAAATTTGAATAAGTACTTTAAGCAGTGGTGCACCTAGTTGCTGGAGAAGGGAAAATGGGTTTGCTTAGATAATGTTCTGACAAGCTGCTTCCTTTGGGCTGTTAGCCTGATTATGAACCTAGGCCCAGCAAGGGACAGACTCTTGAGTCATATTAGCATCTAAAACCACCTCCAACACACATACAGTCACTTTCATCCAAGTCGTAAGTGTTAAGATTTATTTTGGTATCATGGGCATGAATAAAGCTAACCATGTGATTCTTACAAGCCACTGACAGGGGTATGAATGTTATTCTACACAGCGTCTGATGTCTGAAAAGAGGCTTTGACATTTTAAATGGTAAGTTACTAGATTCATACGTAGTATGTTACTGACAAAGAACTGAATTTCTGTAATAGGAAAAAGGTTAACAACTTAGAAGAGAATTGGAAGATGGAAATCGTTGAAGTGAGCTACAGCAAGCTATATGCTTGCTTGCTTGTTTGAAACAAGGGCAGGATTTCTCTCTCAATTCTTTCCTTGGGCTGATTTCAGAAAATTATTTTGCTGATGGGCTAATTAGTGGTTCTACCATAAAGGCCACCTTTCTAAAATAATCTGTCAGCTTTAGTAGCTAACTTACCTGCCTCAGGTTCCACATTTAAGTCAGAAGACACAAAATTAGATGGAAACAGTCCTACTCCTCTATGATTTTCACCTTTCCACCAATTGGTGTCACTGGGGAAATAAAGATGTATTACAAAACTCTGAACACTAACACTTACCGTCAGCAACATATTTTGGGCTTTTGACAGAAAACCTGTGATATCCAATACACTGTTTCCCTGTGTATCCAATAACAAAGGCAAAGGAGAACATTTGTAGAGATTAACAGCAAAGCCTAAGAGAGGAGCTGGGGCAGAGGGGTGGGGAGGAGAGGAGGGATCAGGGGAAGTAAAATCATTCAGTAGCAATCACTCAAAAATTTAAACACAACTCTTCAATTCTTTAGATTGATTGGACAGTATCAACAATAATTAACTTAAGTATTTTTTCCTTAAGAAAATAAGAAATAAGGAAAAAATAAAACTTAGTTTTATTCTTAACAAAGTGATACTTGATAGCCAGAGATTTAACAATTTCTGGAACTAGCTGGAATTTAGCGCTGTAATGTGTATTGTGTATTCTTACAACCTGTATTACCAACTAACATTTATCTTAAAAACTACAAACAACTGGGACCTGCACCACAGAATGAAATACCCAATGTAATATGGTAAGGATGCCCCTGCACCAAAAATGTCTTGAGGTCAAAAACTTGGGTTACAGAAAGAATAATGGAAGATAAAGGGATAAAGATAGAAGGAGGCCAGAGCGACAATACACATTTCTGTGGGGAAAAAAGCATCAGAGGAAAAATTTGCTATCCTAAGACAACAACAGTTGTGGAATAAAGGCACCTTCATCGGATTATATTATACCTGTCATCCAAAACAAAAATAATTTCTCCACTTTTAAAGGTGAGCTCATTGTCCTCGACGGCTTCAAAGTCATACAGAGCTCGCACCTTCCTTGAGTTCTGATTGTTTTGCTGAATTTCTGCAGATGGGTACAAGGATTTAGTTTCCATTTGGTGCTGTTTCTGCTCTTGCAAAGACAATTCGATAGCTACAATTAGGGGAGGGGGGGAAAAAAAAGAATTTGTATATTTTATCCCTGTATTAGGAAAGCAAACTGCCTTTGTATAAAAAAACCAAACCTATTTATTGCTGTATTATAAATATGGCCTGTATCTGCTTCTCTAATATTTCAAGTTTAAAATCTTTTCTCCAAACTACTAGCCATATTTCACATTTCAACAGCTTTACTCTGCCCTGCAACAGGATTAAAAGACAAGATGTAATCACACAGAAGTTATGAAACACTTAAAAAACCCTCTGCTTGTCATGGTACAGCCCACTAGAAGCAACGCACACACTACTAACGTCAGTAGCATCATTAGCATGATCAGAAATACTGATAAATTCTTCACTATGACATCTGAACAACAGTAAATATATCCAAGAAAGAGGACAAAGAATAAAACATTTAAATGTTCTGATTTTTTTTAAAGTATCAAGATCCAGGCTCAAATAAAACATGTGGGTACAGAAGGAAAAAGACCAGGCTCTCTGGAGAGAAAGCAGTCACAAAACAAGGCTAAAGGCTATGTGGTGGGGAAGAATATATCTTACCCCAAATCCTCACCCATGAGGAGAACACCTTGAATGATACGTATACTAATTCCCAACCTGCTGTGCCCTTGCTTTGAATTCTGTGCAGCAGAAGAGAGTACAACTTCCTATTTCCGTGCATTTTAACAAAACTTCCAGAGCACAAATCTAACCCAAGGCTGTGACTACCAATTTACCTTTAGCTATATCTTCATCTTCTTTGTTTTTACTTAATGATGAACCACTCTTAGCAGCATTTGTGGTAGCCTGCAAATGTATTAACAACAAAATAAGCTCAGGTTACGAAGGAAAAAGAAAGCTCTGTAATGATATGCTTTAAAAAAATTAATAGTAAGTCTTTTCTGGTTAGCTGCCTTACTGTAGCACTTCATTACTGAATCAGAATGACCTTCTTGAAGAAAAAAATACTACTCTTCAGAATCTCAGCTGGGTTTTACTTTGTTTTCAGCAAGGAACAAAGGAAAACAAATAATCAGATCTAATTTAAATAATGGATCTCATTTAAATGATTATTGTAGTCTCATTTAATGAAGTGAGACTACTCATTTAAATGACTGCTCTTTCCACCTTTGTCTGCCAGTCCTCCACCCCTCCCTTCAAAAGGGAAGAAAAGCTTTTTGGAGTCCTACATCTGCAAAGACCCAAGTTATTAAGCAGCATCTGGACGCGCTGAAAAGGGAGATCTCTCTCCGTATCAGAGCAAAAAGCCACTCTGTATCTCTGCTGGTAGGACAACGGGAAGGAAAAGCAAATGCACATCAAGTTGGAAGCTGCTGACCTAAATAATACCAGTCTCCACAACAGCATAGTGAAATCCTTAAGCTTTCATTCCGACAAGGAAGTCTTCCCGCACATACCAGGAATGAAGAACCTCATTTCAGACACTAGCCATGTCTAGGACTTACCAATGCTCCTAGAAAACAATTCTGTACAAGCGTACCAAATAATAATAAACCTCAGCTTTGCTTGTTTAAAGTGAACTGTATGAGGTAAAAACATCAAGATGTCATTTTATATGTAGTTGTAGGAAAGGAAGCATAGTTGTTTGCCAGTACTCTAGATCTTCCATGTTTCTGCCATATGTTTTAACACATATGCTAGATTTAGAAGTGAAAACATCTTTGTGGAGGAAGGAAAGATTGTAAAAGTAAAAAAACCCTCTGTGTTTAATACAGAGAAAAGTAAACTTCATGTAAGGAATACGTAATAGAAGCTGCAGTTCTCATTTTCAGGACTGATCTTCACCTGACTCATGATTAACATGAAAATATCTGGAAGCATCAATAATAAAGCACAGGAAAAAAACAGCTGTCATCCTATCTGTCAGATAGGAGATTAGTCATAACACACCACCAGAAGTAAAATACAAAGGGTAAGGTTAGGGATTAGAGTACCCCACCTACTGCAGGGCCAGGACAATTCCTGACATGGACAGGTAACTGCATGAACAAGAAATGGGGACTCAGAAAAGGAAAGCATAGCACAGATCATCCTCAAAAGTGTCCCAATTCCAGATATTGCCCTTTGTTTTGTGAAACTCTGTGAAAAAAAAATGAAGTTATGTGCTGCAAGTCAGCAATTAGAACCATGAAGCACCAACTACAAAGTGTGGGTGTAGAATTGCTTCAATTGCTTGTTGGTGACAGCTCAACGAAGCTCTAAAAATGATCGGAGGAAAAGAAGGATCTAAAACGAAACAACTCATAAAGGCATCATGAAATAGCCTTTAGTCTGTTCTTATTTTTCTTAGGAAGGCAAGGACACAAAAAGGCAGAATGAATAGAAGTGAACCTCAGCATAAGGAGGCAACTAAACTAGAACAAGGATCCTATTCTCCTCTGATCAAAAGCAGAAAATGTATCATTTGGACAGCTTTCCATTTTGTTCACTGCCAGGAACAGTGAACCCAACAGTACCATGTATCCCAAATCAGCTTTTACCTGTGATCCAGCTGCAGGAAAAGTTACACCTTCTTCTTTTAAAGATTTAATAGTTGCAGATATTAAGCTACACTGTGGGTCTTTCTGAAATTCTTCAGACCACTCCACCATCAGAGTTTTTAGCTTTTCACATACTTTTGGATGAGCCTAGAAGACAAAATGCATAGAAAGGGATGCTTGTGCCTCAAAATGAACAGAAACAGTTATTGCCTCTCAGTAAACCTTTGTTACCAAAACCATTTTACTATAAATATCCTTAATAATTAATAATTGGCTTGATTAAGAAAATCTGGAAAACAGAGTTGAGAATATATGGTCTCTTATACACTGATTCCGATATTACAAGACAGCATGCTTAGCTTCTGGAGCATCATCCTTTCATTGGAAAGCTGGCGTAGTTTCCAACACCATTACCCCAATGCAGAAACAGACTGCAGGTAGTTCAAATTTCCCTGATTCTACCAAATGACTGGTTATTTTACATCAGGGCTCCTTCAACCCTTACAGCAATCCTCTGAGGCAAATTCTCCTGCACAGCCCAAGCTTAGATCTTGCAGGCAGCTCACCTACCTATGCTGCCATTATTTTAGTGGAGTCAATTTTAGGTGGTTACGGAATGGTTAAGGAAAAAGATTGACAAACTTTCTGACTTCTCAAATGTTCGCCATTTCCACCTCAATAGTTTTGGAGAAATTCAGGCTATCTACCACACTTACCCCAACTTTTCTTCACCTCTATGTTAGTTAGCCTTCATTTTACCTCAGTTTTCTCTTCATTACTTCTATTTTGTATTGTTATTCCCCTCCCAACCGTGTACTTTGGTCTAATGTAAGATATTGTCTTCCCCTACAAAACAAGACCGCTTCCCCACCTTTTTTGACCTCTGCTGTCTTCTCCTTAGATGACAGAAGACATTTCTCCCTGCTGACTTCTCAGGTGACAGGATCTCACAAAAACCTGATCTTAGTACCATCTCTGTATATACATAAGAGTGTACGTATGTCTCGGTCCAGATTCTCTCACAAAAAGGAATTACGCATTTTGCATTAGGTACAGTGCCACCCAGCTCATGGGACAATTTATACTATCAGGTCCTGAATTAGGAACTGAGGTGCAGGGACACAGTCTGGTACAGGAAGATATTTGCTTGTTCATGCTCTGCCTGCAATTCCTCTGGCTGCCACACACTTCTCTAGCCTCTTGCATGAAAAAGCCTCTACCTTCCTCCTCCAAGAAGCTCCCCTTCCTCCACTCTCATCCACAGGATTTATGGCTACTCTGAATCCTCACAGGACCACTGATTTCATTCCACGCTGCAAATTTTATGTGCTAACAACCTAACACAAAGTAGTAATATACCTTCAGAAAAGCAGGTCAGTCTCATGTATTACTCTACTGTATGGCTAAAGAATACCCTTCAGAGTATACCTCAGTCACATTAAACATCAACTGCTGTTAATCCTGCAATAGTCTTAAAAAATGTTTTGGAGCAAAAAGACCAACACTTCAACAGAGCAGTATGTGAAGGCCATGCCAACACTACGCAAGAAAACAAACCAAAGCACTACAGACTCCATACACTTTCTGGTTGTGTAAAACCAGTTTTATGGTTTTACAGGAAAAACCAGTTGACAGTGGATGAAAAGACTGTAGTTTAAACCCAAAGCATCCAAACTAACCTCAGGATACCTGCTGGTAAATACGGAATCTGGGGCTTGCTGGGCTCATCTACATCGCTTCACTTGGCTTGTCTGGATAAGAGCCTGGGACTGCATAAATGCAGGGCGCGCCGGGCTTTCTCATTTGAATGTAGCTGAGATCACATTGTAAGCCTGCGCCTCACATCCAAACATATGCTGAACAGTAAGAACGTTGACAAGTTTTGGCTCAAGTACACATTTAATTGAAAGAAAAGATCTAGCTTGATAGTCTCAGTATCAGCACAAAGACATTTGTTACACTTGTCTGAACTAATTTTCTGTTGCAGAAAAGGGAAAAAGCACAATTTTATCTGCCCTCTGAAGATTATTCGTCCAAGTGGGCCCGGGATGGGGTTAAAACATACGTATTTGCTGACAACAAAATAAATTATACTCTAGTAGACCATTCTTCAGTGGGATTAAAGGTTTGTTTTTACGTCCACAAGTGCTGTCAGACCATGAAGGTCAATGTTCTATTTCAGAATGGACCACGGCTAATGAGAATAAAAGGGGAGGACTTTAAGACCTATTTTTCCACACAAAGCAAGAAACAGAAGAGCTGTGAACTCATTTTGCTTCCCAGCAATTTTATTAGTTTCCTTAATTGCTTTGCTCCACCTCTGATGATTCCAGGCCTCCCATATATTTGAAGACTTAACCCATTAGCCATTTTTGTCTTCAACTGGAGTGGTTATTAGGGGAAAGCTGTTTCTGCTTATTCAGTTCATTACATCCAGATTTAGATACCATCAGCTGCTTGACCCTAACCATTTATGTCTTCCTTTCTTGGTTACCTTCTCATTCAGCATTCTGAGAATCTCTGGAAACTAAGAAAGTTGTCTGAAGATTTTATCCTTTTCCTTGTAAAAATGTAGTTTAACTTTCTCAGAGTTTTCCCTTTGCAATTCGGCCCATGAATTTCACTCAAACCAAGTAAAAACTCTCTTTAAGAAAAGTTACCTTCACAATTATCAAATTAATTGAGCTTAGAAAGAGTCACAGATTTTAATTAAAAATGCTCATGTAATTTTGTAATAATTTGGATTAGGTACTATCAGCCTGTCACTTCTTTAATACCTTATATTTTCATAGTAAAAATTAAACTACACAAATTTCAGTTATAAGATGAACAGCCAGCAGTTTCTGCAATTACACCAAAACTAGAAAATGCATATTAACTAGAACATTAGTTTTGTCAATTCTTTTCTATGCTGAGTCAAAGCAAAGAAGTTACCAAAATAATTCTCACCAGTACTTGAGGTTATAAAAAATTACCTTATTTATTATACTTCGAGCTTCACTAGCAAAATCACGAGAACACACTTCTAAGTGAAATATTTTTCCGCAGTTTGATACACAGGCTCCTAAAAGCTGACAACAGAAATACAATTGTGAAAATGTATGACAACAATGAAAATAATCCAAAATAAGAGCACACATAAAAAGAGTCAAATTTAATAATCTGTTCAGCATGCACACTCTGACTTCTACTGAAGATATATAAAGGTATTAATTGATCAGTACACATTTAATGCTGCATTACATAAAAGAATACAAAGTTTTTTGAAAACAGTGATAGTCTACTCACTGTAAGTGCCTGCAAAGCAACATGGGGAACTTTATGATTTACTCTCTTCATGATGGCTTTAAGGCAATCCTTCGCTCTGAAAAAGGAACAAAGAAACTAGTAGTGGTAAATGCGACTGATACGATCTGTGGAATGAATGATACCAGATACTCAAGCTGGGTAAGCAAACAAAACTGGGCCTATTGAAAAAAATGTAACCCAACCTAAACTTTTCCTAGAGCTAGTCTGGAAAAAATATTTAAGAACTTGTTTGTTCTTATACATGTATTGGATTGTAACAGACTCCATTTTTACACTGGCATTTTGTATTAATTTCCATAAAACTGCTGACAGGTCACAAAGTTGCCATTAAGTTGACGAAATGGATTTCAAACAGACAATGAAAGAAACGTCTACATAAGAAAAAACAATGAGGAACAGTAATGACTAAATGAATGATTATTTTACTGGCTTCTGTAAAGGTTTTCTATGGATTTAATTTAAAAATTGTGCTCACAGGCTGTCAGCTCTTGGATCCCATTTTCAAGATAGGACACACAAAGATTTTATAATTTGTTTCAGCAAAATCTGAGATAAGTATGATGATACATAATTGTATCATAAATTATAACATTTAGCACTCTAAATGTTACTCTACTAAGGAGTTTCATATTTAAAATCAACATTAATGGCATGTACCAGCTACATGGGCTGAGGCGTATGTAAGGCTTCATTAGCACTATTATTTTGAACCCACTAAAAATGTGGAGTCTCTATGTAAAGAGCTGATGCAGTATCTTTACGACTAATATCACTTGCAGTATACTTGAGCTGCTCTGTTACCAAGGCACAGAATTGCCTCTGCAAGGCTGCGTTTCTCCACATCACCCAGCGATCTCAGCTTGAACAACCTGCGCTCTTCACCATTAAGGCTCTGGTTCCCTGGTCACTTAACGCTGGCACAAGTGAAAGCCACTGATGAAAGTAGTGGACCAAACACCTACCGCCTCCTCCTACGGCGGCGCAGTCCCCTACCCTGCCTGACTGAGGCTTTAGCAGTCACGCAGCGCCTGCATCAAGGAACTGATCTGGCTGAGCACTGATTGTTCTGATTTTGTCACGTTAGTTTTCAGTCAGATCACTGCCAAGATCAGATTCACCAGGAATCCACCGCACAAGGGGCTAGAGGAAATATTTGACAACCATTTTCAATGGAAATTCTCTCTCCTGTCAATTTAAAGTCATTGTGGAATTGCAACCTCAGGCAAAGCTTAAAAAAAAAGCCTGTGCAGAAATGAAACAAAAATTGTTTCACTGTTAACATTAAAAAAAGTTTGTTTCACTGCTTGCTTTCATTTCAAAAGATGTCTGTTTCAATGTATTGTGTGTACAGTGAGAAAGATTTTACACCGCTACATTACACAAGAGAAGAAGCTGCATCTAAATTCACATTTTGGTTTCAAAACAGATTTTCTGATTGTTCCCACATGTTGTACATTTAGTTCACAGTGGAGTTTTGCGCACGCAAATTAATATCCTTTTGGAAGAAACCAAGCCAGAAGCTCCGCTCTGCACACCAAACGTGCTCCAACTTCTCAAGGAGCCATACGAGTCAGAACCAGCGACAGGATCCACAGACAAATTTGCACCAATGCTGGTGTGGATATTAAGTTTAGTAGAAGAGATCAAACCTGGTCTGAAGGGTGGCAAAAAACCAAACACCCTGAGCTGCAAATTGGATGGATGCAGTGGCTTCAGTACCAACTGCTCTGGTTTACTACTCCAGCCCTATCGTGCCGAGTTACTTGGTAATGAACATATAGCCAGAGAAGTATGGGGTTAGTCCTAATATTGAGTATGTTTGATCATAGTTAATACACAAACAATCCAACAAGTCACAGAATCACAGAATGGTGGGGGTTGGAAGGGATCTCTGGAGATCATCTGGTCCAATTCCCCTGCCAAGGCAGGATCACCCAGGGCAGGTCGCACAGGAATGCGACCAGTGGGGCTTTGAAGGTCTCCAGAGAAGGAGACTCCACAACCTCTCTGGGCAGCCTGTTCCAGGGCTCCGTCACCCTCACAGTAAAGAAGCTTTTCCTCCTGTTGAGGTGGAACTTCCTGTGCTGCAGGACGTTGATGCCCATTGCCCCTCATCCTGTCACTGGGCACTACTGAAAAGACACTGGCTCCATCCTCCTGTCAGGCACCCTGCAGATACTTGCAGACATTGATAAGGTCCCCTCTCAGCCTCCTCTTCTCCAGACTGAACAGCCCCAGGTCCCTCAGCCTTTCGTCACATGAGAGATGCTCCAGTCCCTTAATCATATTCGTAGCCCTCCGTTGGACTCTCCAAAAGTTCCCTGTCTCTCTTGAGCTGGGGAGCCCAGAACTGGACACAAAACTATCTCCTCCAGGTGAGGCCTCACCAGCGCAGAGTGCAGGGGGAGGAGAACCTCTCTCAACCTGCTGGTCACACTCTTCCTAATGCACCCCAGGATACCATTGGCCCTCTTGGCCACCAGGGCACATTGCTGTCCCATGGATAACTTATTGTTTACCAAGTCAACATACTTGTTGTTAAGCTATATATTTAAGGGTAGGCAACAATATTTATTATTTTCAGAAGAAGGCTCTTAGTGAAGGGCAGGAGGGAAGAAAACTACACAGGGGATCTGGACAGGCTGGATCGATGGGC
>NW_010526201.1:0-252 GCF_000687285.1 Phaethon lepturus | reverse complement strand
GGGGCGTCACATAAACTGGGGGTTCCCATGACTGGGGGTGTCCCCAAACCGGGGTGTCCCTGTGGTTGGGGGTCCTCATGACCTGGCGTCCCCATAAATGGGGGGTCCCCATGACCTGGGGTCCCAAGCTGGGGGGGTCCCAATGACTCGGGGTCCCCATGACTCGGGGTTCCCCAAGCTGACGCCCTCATCTCTTGGCAGGTACCACCCAGCCCCCTGGGTGCCCCCATCCCCCTGGGCATCCCCATGGGC
>NW_010526200.1:417-1217 GCF_000687285.1 Phaethon lepturus | reverse complement strand
GGGGCAGGCAGGGCCCCCACCCTGAGCCAGCAGCAGACAGCCACATGCCTTGTCTTTCAAGGGCCAGGCAGCACCTCAGCTGCCAGCCTAGAGGGGCAGGGGCACAGAGGCATGACTGGTTTGGGGATGGTCTCCAGTGGTGTTGGGAGACTGCTCAGCCTGGTCTGCCTCTCCTGGCCTTCCTTTCAGAAGACAGGCCTAAAAGTGGCACTGGCAAGTGGGAGGCTTGGTATTTGCTTTCCCCAACAAGGTAACAAACCCTTTCCCCACCCAAATCTGTGCCTGGCAGAGATGAGGAGGAGCTGAGAAAGTCCCTCTCGGAGCTGGCAGACCCCAACCCCAAGTCCATCAAGCGCATCAGCAGCTGCAGTAACCCTTTTCTGGACTTCTCCCAAGACTCCGGCATCGCCACCTACAAGCACGGACTGTTAGTGCGCATTCCCCAACAAGGTAACAAACCCTTTCCCCACCCAAATCTGTGCCTGGCAGAGATGAGGAGGAGCTGAGAAAGTCCCTCTCGGAGCTGGCAGACCCCAACCCCAAGTCCATCAAGCGCATCAGCAGCTGCAGTAACCCTTTTCTGGACTTCTCCCAAGACTCCGGCATCGCCACCTACAAGCACGGACTGTTAGTGCGCAAGATCCACGCTGATCCCGACTGCAAGAAAAGTAGGTGCCTGGGGAGCCCATGGGAGGGACTCGGGGCGAGGGGGCACTGGCAAGCTCCAGAAACCCTAACAGGGAGCTGGGCAGGAGGTGCTACGCCATGTCTGACCGTAGCATCAAGCCAGCCTCCGACAT
>NW_010526200.1:0-329 GCF_000687285.1 Phaethon lepturus | reverse complement strand
ATCAGGACTGGGCAGAGGCTGAGACGAGACGACAGCAGGCAGTGCAGGCAGCAGGCAGCGCAGGCAGCGCAGCCCTTGCCTGTGGTGTCGGGAAGGGGGCAGGCGGGGCGGTGGTGTGGGCTCCTCGGGGGATGCACCCTTGCCACAGGATGGCAGGACAAAGGAAGGTGTCCTGTGGTGTGGCAAACAAGCTGCACAGCGGGCTGCTGCTGGTTGGGTGCTGCCAGGCACGTTCACCATTTCCACCGTAAAATCCCCTCTAAGCCCTGGCCATCTAATGCTGCCTTGATCTGATTAGATGCAGCCGCCCTCCAAAGCCAGCATTACCT
>NW_010526199.1:74765-81293 GCF_000687285.1 Phaethon lepturus | reverse complement strand
CCAAGCAAGAATAATCCCGGCCCAGCAGCGATCTCGCTGTGTCAGATCACACAATTGGCCTCAAAAGCTTTTTTTTTTTTCCTTTCCCCTTTTCTCCCCCCCGACAAACGTATCCTTGGCAGGCCAGCTCACTGCTTACTTAACCAGCTCTCCACACCTGAATAAGAGGCACTGTGCTGCCCAGATAACTGATGAGATATTTAAGAGACACATCTACGGGAGGAGGGGGAAAAAAAATAGAAAAAAAATCAGAAAAGGCCACAAACGGAGCGGTAACTGGTGTTTACACAAGCTTCCAGTCTTACTGCACGATCTAGTTCTATTAAACCTTAGAAATAATGTCGTGCTTTTTATCTCCAAATTATAACAGCAAACAAAGGGGAATGTATTTTTGCGGTGGAAGACCTGCTAGTGAAATCCTCACAGAAGGGCTAAGAGCTAAGGCTCAATCTTGAAAACACTCACCCACGTGAAGATTGATGCTTCTATGACTACCCTTCATAAGGTTACACATGTATATGTTTATATATATATTTATAAACACAAACATACTTGTAAATATATATACACACATACAGCATGTCTTAATCCTACTTACTAAATAGAAATTTCTGATTCCTTAAAATTTGTGTGTGCTTATATATACTCCTATAGATAATTTTAAGGGAAAAAATTACTTTTTAAAATAGGATTTCAGCCATCAGAAATAAATGTGATATGCACAACGGCAAAATAGCACTAAAGAGTCATCTTAGGGAAAAGCATTCAGGCAGAACCTAGAAAGTTACAGGGATCAAACTGAAAGGCTCTCTCTGAACTGCTGGGAATGTTCAGCAGAGTCAGGAGTAGCCAATGTGTCTTCCAACCTATTTTACTTTAATGGAATGATTGCTTATAAGACCTTCTTACTCTCCCCACCCCTGCCTAAAAAAAAAAAAAAAAAAAAAAAAAAAGCTTGGTTTGAGCAGCCAAAACCATTAATTAAGAGTGCAAACCTTGACCAAAATGATCACTTTAAGGTGCACGTTTTCCTCTTTCCCCACCACAATTTCCAACTGCTGACAACCCTGGAGACCACGGGAGCGACAACAGGGCTGCTGCCGGATCTGCCTGTTCTCTGGGGCCGGATCCTGCTCCCTTTCCCGCCCTCCCGAGGGGCTGCTCCCCCCAGCCGGGAAGCAGAGCAGGGCCAGGATTCGCCCCAGGTCCAGCAGCCCTGGCTCGTGCACAGCCTCCGCAAACAGCCTCCACCTCTTCCCAAGCTTTCCCCTCCCCAGGCTTCTGGCCCTTCGGTTTTACCACACCGTTTTTCCTTTAAACTACCGAGCCCAGTTCTTGGCTCTGCTCGGGCACTAAGGGCTTCCTGGGTACCACAGGAGAACCCATCTCTACCCCTGCTTTAAAGCATCACCCGTGGGGACGGGTGAATCGAGGCAATCCACAACCTCCCCGGGACCCGCTGCCATCCCACCGCACCCCTCCAGCACCCGCGGAAGCGGAGATGGGCCATTGTCACCCCACAAATACAAGCCATAGATGTGGCCTTGCTCTCACAATACCACAAAGTTATTCCAAATTTTGTCCAGTTTTGAAGGGGAAATCTGCTAGTTTTAGGATTTTTTACAGGTCCAACGCTAGGTGCATCCCTCTATACCAACTCACAGATGATGGTAGCTGTTTTCTTTTTTCCTTTTCACAAAAACCCCTAAGTAGCAAAGCTACTGTTGAAAGAATGTTTTTACAGCAGTGGAAATAATCAGTGCAAGGCTAGTTTTTAAAACCTGCTCCTAAAGTGCTTGGAACATTAAACAATTATTTATGAACACTTGAAACATTAGCTGTTCCACTTGAAACCATTGGCAGGGCTTTAATAACAGCCCAAGCAATGCTCTGGAAGCAACACTAAGGACTCTTGCTAGTCAGAAACCCTTTATTTCATTTTTAAAGCCGTTGGTGCTGCGCACCGAAATTAAAAGGTTTATCACTACGATTAAAACAAAATCTTATCACCAGCATGAACATCTATTCCCTTCAATGCTCCACTGAGACATTCCCCTCACTTTTTGACTGTTTGGCATGCCTTTGCTTTTACTCTGCTTCTTCCTAAAACAAGTTATTCCTTCAGAAAGCTTGACTGGGGCACTGCCTGCCCCCTCTCCCAGGATTCGGGTGGATTTTCACATCAAGGAGGCCAATTGACACCAGGTTAAATAGATTTCCTAATCAGGATTGCAAGCTCTTTGATAATGCAAGTACCCTAAACCTGTGCTGTTTATTAAAAAAAAAACCAAAACACCTTTCTGGTAAGAGAGGGGAAGGGGAATTCAATGACAGAGATTGCTAAATGACAGCAAAGACCACATTTATGAAGTTTTACAGGTTTGTTTTCTTCCTGCAGTCCACCTGCAGGAACCAAAATCGTTCAGTCTTTTCCATTTATATTTATTAACATCAAGACGTTCCAATCCAAAGCAGAATCCCGTTATGTGGGGTGCACCAGAGGCACGCAGTCCTGTCCCCAGGATGGGATGTTTGAAGAGAAAGGAAAGGAAGAGGCTTGCCCATTTTGCAGCAAGGAAAGCATGGTAGGGAAAGGCGGAGACCCAGGTACCGAGGTGGACGCCTGTCCCTGCGAAGGAAAGCCAGTCCTTCAGCAATCTACCTGGTCTGGTACTTCCAAGCAAAACGCAACCCAAAATCCAGCCCTTTCAAGTATTCAGCAGCCTAAACCTGCCCTACACAAAAGACCCGAGGAGGAAGGCATTTCACAATCCCCTTTTAAATTTAAACACATTTTTAGTTAAACTGTTTTTGTCCAGGATGTTAGAAAGCTCTGATCCTGCTCCTGGCTTGGGAGGACACGAGCCTACGTCGCTCAGCTATAGCCAACTACCAAGCAGGGCTCATTTTCCATTCTTCATCTTGTGGTTATGATGTTGCTCACAATTAGGTTTCTTCTTTTTTTGCACAGAGAGGGACGGAGGCAGGCGGAGGGCAGAAAAATGTTTCCCACCTTGACAGTATGTGCTGTTGGCCCTGTGGCTAGGGAGCCAAGCAGTGATTACTTGATCCTGCGTGCTAAAACCAAGACTAGCAGAAAAGGTCATATTCCCCTCAGTCTAAGGAAAAGCAGGCAGCATGGTGTTAAGAAATAACTGAGGCAGAAAAAAAGCAGCATAAAGAATCTGAAAGACATGAATGCCTGAGGAAATGCAGATTTTGGGGAATCTGTGAGTAAACAGGCATATGACTGACTGAGCCAAAATATATACAGGATTTCACAATATTTAAATCATGTATCTTTGTGTTCTTAAAAATAAATTAAAACTATACCAATGCTTACACATGGGGAACTGATGCACGCTGGGTGCTACTAAACCTGCAGCCAATGGCCTCATCCTGCAGCCTCCACATAAGCCCACGCGCAGCCCCCGGGATGCTTACCCACTGACACCAGTGGGACAAAGGCAAGCCAGTTGTGAGTGGCTTTAAACTCCCGCGTGAAGAGCCCTAACAGCATTTGACAATCACACAACAGAACGTGCATTATCTGTTGTGGACCCCGCGCCCTCGTTTTAAGATGGCTTTTAACTTGCAAAAGTTACTGTGGCAAAGGAGCGGAAAAACGATTTGATCATATTCAGTGATATTGCTAAGAGCAACAGGGAAAGACATTTGAAAAAGTGGCTTGCAGTCATTTATATACCTCTTTCCACATGTTAACCATTTTTACTTTCAATAACCATGCATCAGTGCTCTTGCTGCATTAGCTTATAACTCCTTTTCTCCTTTATGGTCCTTTGTGGACACATTTTCACCTGCTTAAATCTCTGCATATCTACTAGGGAAAAAAATGTGCGACATACACACAGGTACTCTGTCCTAAGTTATAAATATATTAGGGACATACAAATGTCATCAAAACCCTCAAATGCAGCTTCACTGGCTCCTGCTACAGAGACACATTATGACTTGCTAGAAGTGGACCAGCCAGAATCTGAGACTGTTTCTAGGACTTGTGCTTCTCTCCCATCCAGGTAATTTGTTACTCAGAGTGTGTTGATCGTATCAAGAGTTATTCCTTCCTTTATGACAGTTTGCTGCTTTGCTAGTTTTCCCCAAAGACATGTAAAGCCCACTTTGCCCGTACCAACAAAGTGAGGGAGAGTAATTGTCTTGTTGCAACTCTGGAGTTGAAACCCTGGACTTACAAGGCTGCCAACAACTGTATAAAGCAAATTCTGAAAATTTACCATAATAAGTTTGGCCACCTAGATGGGGGCATATATTCTGGTAAATCATGAATTAGCAAACAAAGGACAGACAGCTATCCTTGTTTCCTCTCCCTTCTTAGTTTAGGTCTGTTGACTCCTCTCTAACCTCCTCTGTCACGTCCCGGAGGCGTTGGCCCCAACTCATCTTGCTCTTCCCCGACATAGTTACACAAACAACACAAGTCTCTGCAAAACCGCGCAGGCTCCGAGTCACCTGCCATTATTCTTGCAGACTTGGAAGACATTTTGAATCGTTCCTGAAAGATATTTTCAGAAATACGTTGGCCCTGCTCTAGACACCTGTGATCTCCGCGTGTTCAGGAGCGCGCATCCCTACCCCACCTTCAGATACGGAAAAGAAAACTGACAAATCTGAAATAGGTTCAGATTGAAACGGCAGCTTACAGCTCGTGAAGGCTTCTTCGCAGGTGCCTCTAAGTTCCCTGGCACATAGGTCTTACACAAGGTACCTCTGAGTTTAAAGATACTCCTTTTAGCACAGCAAACAGCATTTACGCTCCATTATCACGGCGTCTCTCTGGGGTGGTGTTAGTCACATTCTCACACCGGGTAGAGTAGCAGGATTTTGGGAAACACACCGCAACAAGGGGCTGGATTCTTTATCGTTTCCTGTGTCCTTTCTGAGGAAATTCTTGCAAGCAGATGAAGCTGGGAAACCCTTGCACCTATGAGCAGTCCAGTAAGGAGAGCTGAGATCTATGCAGATGTGGTTGAAAATGTTGGGTAAAGTTTTGGCAAAGCATCTACACAGCAGACAGAACTTCCTTCTGCCTACTCGTATTGCGCATCCTTAACAACTGCCTTCAGGAGATTTTCCTAAAGGAATGGACTGAAAATGTGTACGAGTGTCTGTGCAGCAAATAGCTTTATCAATGATTTCATCTGCGGTCCAGAAATGCCAAAGGGCTTTGCAATTCACAATGTTAACACACAATCTTAGGCCCAGGGAGCTTACCACTTAGAACTGAAGTACGTGGAAAACAAAAGGAATTAATAAAATGCTTAGGGTGAAGATGTATAGAATAAATTAAAATTAATCTACCATATTTTAGGACACTGAGCTCTAGCTATGGTTCATCTCTCTCCCAGTTATTGATGAAGTTGTAACCTACTAGTTCTTTAGGAAGGACACAAGACGATTATATTACTACGTATGTTTGAGAAATCAAAATATCACCAGCATATGAAGTAGTTGGATTTCCTGTTATGAAACAGCATTTGACTCTTAAGAATGCTGGAGGCTGAATAAAGGTTAAAAACTCAGAAATAATATTGTTCCTGCAACTTTTGCAAAAAAAATCTTTGAGAGATGAATTTAGCAATATGTGGCTTTTAATGGTGTTACATTAAACAGCAGGATTTCCATATGGCGTGAATCTGCTGAATTGTATTGAAGATGGGGATTTGGTTCCAAATTTCTATGGCATTCTGTGATTGTGTCATTAGATACCCGCAAGCCTTTGCTACAATGAAGAGTACAGAATGTGCCAAGTAAAACAATCTTGAGTGTGCCTTCCAAGGGAAAATACTGAGATTAACGTTTAAAATTTCCTAGCCCCATTTTCTTTGAAATGCAGTGAGTTCTTTTTGCTAGAAAAGGGTTAAATGGAAATGTGTCATTTTCATAATAATAATGTGGTTTATATTGAAATTTGTTCTTCGCGTCTTTTCTTTTCAGTATAAGTGTTGGTGTGTATGAGTGATATGAGGATAAGTTTGTGAGGGCAATTACCCATTATTGTTGAGTAGCTGAGTAGTCCCCTGAGCAAACTCATGCATAATTTGTTTGTTCATAAGATACTGTAGAGCTGAGGCTGCAGTATCTTCTATGCCCCAGCTTATGGGAAAATGGAAGCTTTTTCCCACTACTCTGCATTTCTCACCCTATTGTTTGAACTCTGATCATCCTTCTTGCCCTTCTATTATAGGCACCTTTGCTGAATAGGAATCGCATATCAAGTGGGTTAAGGTCAGAAATACATCATATAAAAGGGGAAACAGTGAATTCCTTTTACAAGATTCATTATGATAATCATGTCCAAATACATTATTAGAAGCATTAAAGAAATCCTTTTCTAATTTATTTTTGTGCCTCTTACTATCTGCATATCCTTGTTATCTAAGAGAAACAGTGTGGTCTGCAAAGTTGAGGTTACACACATGCAGTGGTCTTGGGATAAACAGGACTGGCATGAGATACGACTTCAGTGTTAAATAATTTTCCACTTTTTAA
>NW_010526199.1:66464-74734 GCF_000687285.1 Phaethon lepturus | reverse complement strand
CCTACATGGTTTTCTCCCCTTAAACTTCCCTGTTCCCTTATCTGTAAGAGGACTTGCCCTTTTCCTCAGGTAGCAGCATCCCTATTACCTCTTTCCCACACACTAGAGCAGTGATTTCTTGCTTTACTGATCAGCTCTTCCGTAGCTTCACCCTGGAGAAGCCCCACAATTTAAATGTTGCTGTCTGCAGCCCTTCTCCTTTAAAGAGCTGCACACATTTAACACCATGCTGTATGGGCAATGTATTTTGCTATAAATATTACCGTAATAGGAACGTGAGCATTTCAAAATGGTTCATGTGCACTGAGAGCTGTATGCCTTGATTTGTAAGGGTTTTCCTCCCACGTCTTTTGGTTTTAAGCCCGTCTTTTGGTTTTAAGCCAAGGCAGTTCTATGTTATACCACAAGGAGGGAGGCAGGCTGGTAAGACAGCTGTATCAGGAGATACAGGTATCTGTATCAAGAAATCACATTCTTACATGGGTTAATATTTACTGTTACCCAGAAAACACATTTTTGCACAGGGGTTCCCAACTTTTTTGTCAGTAGTAACTCAGAAGTTGGAGGCAGCTCCAGAAGCAGTAGCAGGGACATACCCAACTCTGTGCCTCTTTGGTATGGCTGGCATGCCATATTTTAGAAACTTTTGGTTTAGGATACAGACATTTAAAGGGTTTCTACCCTTTTTCTTGTTAAGAGATTACATATAAGAAACATACCTATACTTGAGTGCATGGCAATATTTCGGTAACTGATTTGGTGTAAGGTTTTCACAAGACATTATTAGCTTTACAAAACCTGCAGAGAAGCTAACCCTAGCTTCATCCTTCTATAGGAGCAGTACTAAGCCAACACAAAACATTAGCCAATCCCAGCATTACATTTTCATATTTGGACAAAGCATTATTATCTGGAATGAATTGTATTTGTGTTCCGCCTGTACCTAGTACATTTTTTATCACGACAAACTGCCTCTTTCTAAAAGTAATGATACCAATAGGAGGATGAAACATTAATTGATACCCAGCTGTCAAAAATATATTTTAAATTTTTTTTTTTTAGTAAGACAACTGTTTGAGGAAGATCCTTATTTCTTCTTCAGACACTGTTGATAAAGTAGGTAAGAATTTAATTGAAGCATGACCATAGGATAGCTCTAATGTAATTTGCATCAAGTCTTAACGCTTCAGTTTGAAAGAAATGTTAGACCAACATGTGCATCCATCCCTGTGTAGTGCTCCTTGGGGAACTCGAGCATAAGGCACTTGTCAAAGCAGCCCCCACACTCACTTACACCTGAACAGAATGAGCTGAACATTCAACAGCATAACTCCATACAAGAAAGAAAGAAACCAAAGTGCCTGAATTCAGTTATCAGCCTCTGCTTGTAGGTTGTGGAGATAAGTTAAATATCTTCATTAGTTCCATAGAAATTAAATACTCTAAGAAGTTTCAATGTAGGTCTCTCAGACTAGCTTTTTCCTGATGAAGTTTCAGAATAAATACGTTAGGGTTCCAGGCTGATTTAAATGACAAAGCCAGTTATTAATTTTGGTACAAACTTTGGATGAGCCCTCCAAGGCTTTATGACACCTTCCTTCACACATGGAAGTCTGCCACCAGTGCTTTTATCTCCTCTTTTGCTCTGGCTGGCGTTATTAGTATCAGAAATGTTGTTTGGATGGAGAGGAAATGGAGATACAGCTCATTTCTTAAAAGGTGGGGCCATTAATTATGTCGGAGGAATATTTGGATCCTAAGGAAGTAGATGCTCTCAAGCTGGTAGCTGTCAGGTATGGAGGAGCCTGAACACCCGGTCTCCAAAGCCAGTGCCATCACTGCAAAGTCCTCAGGTGCAAGGTAAAGGTACAGTCTTTGTGGAAAGGATAAAAAAATATCTTGAGAATACATGGCACACCCAGTACTGGTGTAAGAGCCTACTTGGAGAAGACTTTCACCACCATAAACGGCAAGGGAACTAGTTTAGAAAAATAGTAGATTTTAGAACCTGATATATTTGAAGAAAGGTGTCAGTGGTAGTATAAACTCCTGGGGTCAGGATAGCCTGTTTGTGGCCAAAGAGGAACTGGGCTGCTTGTGAAGAACTGCCTCTCTTCAAGGTCTGCTTCACCAGCTGATGATGAGCTGCCAATATCAAATGTAAAAGTAGCTATGGGCAAGCAAATATTTATAAAAGGCATTGGTTACTTATAACAAGGCAACTTGTGCCAAAAACTAAGAGATCCATTGAGATCACGAGCAAGGAACAGGGAAGTGGTGGGACAAACAGGCCTTAAATGGAGAAGTAAATACTGAGAAAATGGGCATATTTGCCTAGTATCCTCTGGTGACCCTAAAATTGGTTCTGGGAAGGGATTGATGTGTTCTTCAAAAGAGATTGAGTCTGAGAGCGCTGTGCTGCACTTCGTGTCTCCTGTACGGCTCTCTAGGATGTTGTATTACTTGCAACAGCCAAAATTTAGTGGCAGTAAGAACAAACCCTGAGGTGCATGAGACCCTCCCTGCTCCTGTTGGCTGTCCTGTCACCTTTTCTTTTCACTCTCACACAGCTTTAAACAAATAAAATGCCCAACAGCCTGAAAACAGAGATGGTACTGACTATAGTAGTCCTAGAATCTCTACAGATTTTTTTTTTTCCTAGCTAGATCACAACATATGATCACTGTCTCTTTTAGAGACAGGGAAAACACAATGATTCACCCAGATCACTCACCATGCAAATGGCAGAACAAGGAAATGACCCTGTATTTTCAAAGCCCTTAGCTGGCAGTTCATACCTGTAATACCGCATCTTAACTCTAAATCATTATTAGTTACTTGAATTTTTAGTGTATTTTAGTATATTAGTGTATCTTCATCACCGTGAATCCCAAAGAGTGAAAGGAACATGCTCCAAAAGATGTACCGGGAAGACTTGCTATTGGGCAGAAGACAAATATTAGATCATGTCATACAAAGTCATATCTAAAGACAAGAAATTTCTGTGCTACCGTTATGTGGGCTAAACAGCAACAGGAAAACCCAACATCTAAGATACTACATCTGAAAACTTGAAAGTAGTTCTTGATGTCCAAGACAGTTCTGTTCCTCAGCAAGAACTCATAAGAGCTGAGAGGACACTGGGGAATCACTTGGAAAATATGACTTGCAGTTAAGCCCTTGATCAATCAGTATAGTGAAAGGAGCGGTATCATTCTTCGGAAGTTAATTAGACACTAAGAGTAATACTCTAGAAAGCTTTGAGAGTAGATTGTGTAAAGACAGATCCCCATATAAATCATTACTATACCTCAACTCTGAATTTTCATTAATTATTAAAGCTTTCTAGGCAAGCTTTGCAGATATTCTAAAATGCATATTTCAGAAATTTCCACAGCTTAAAAATTAAGTACTGTCGAACAAGCTGGGCCAGGCAATGAGAGCATTTGGAGGCCCCCATCGCAATGTACTCGCGTCACTCATCATCATCTCCGAGGGCTGTGTCAGGCTCCCTGCTGACACACGGCGCAGCCCCAGACCTGGCCAGCTCCCGCTGTGCCTGTCGCTGCCCTATCCAACTGATGAGTTTGGGTTTCTTTTCCATGTATTTGGGACAGACCTGGTGATGGAGGTGTATCTGAGGATGTTCAGAAGTGCTTCTCAGTTCTTCAGTATATTTTTTGTCAGCAGGGTTTTAGACCATGACGCAAACCAAAGGAAATGGGGGTGCGAAATAAAGGATTGGGCACAAGGAGGCTATGGAGAGCAGCTTGCATGAAGAACCAAGGCCTGGCTGGATGATAGGAATGAGGCTCTTCTCATTCTTCAAGTTTGCCTATGATGTTTTCCTTGATTTTGTGATCAGACATGGAAACAACCAACTCTGGACAGAAGATGTAATTTGAATGAACCCTCCTGGCATTATCAGATGTCAAGAGAAGTCAGACTTTGCTGACCCTTGGCTTTGTTTTGGAGTTTAATTAGAAACAGAAGTCCACTAAATGCTCTCATTTGGGATGACTGCATTAAGCCCCCTCTAATTATGACTTCCCTCTAGAGTACTGGGAGCGGGGTTCTTGCTGATGTTTTTAATTAGATTAATCATTTTCAGTATTTCCAGCTAAGACTAAGAAGAGTACAACTTAAAATATTCTGAAATAGGTCTACAAAGGCAGATATTTCTCATATTCCTGCAGTAAAACAAAAGAAGAAAATCAAGGGTTCTTATTTAGTCATTGCAAAAATGTGGGAAGGTAATCCCCCAATTCTATTCTGTGAGTCTTTTTTTTTTACGTTAAATACAGGAGTTAACTTTATTTGTACATAACATGTAGGTTTGTCCTTTTGTTGGAACAGACAAAACAAAGATCAGGGACAAAAAAATGTTCAAAGGAATTAGAGGGAATGGCAGACTTTAGATTTGCATGCAAAGCTTTCGATGTGATGAAATGTACCCAAATAAAGTGTCTCAATTTTTGATTATTCAAATCAAGATACTGCAATATTTTTGGACACTCCAGACTTTGAGCTGTTTATTTATTCATTTTCTTTCTTTACTGCCTTTGTCCCCTGAGAAACCTAACAGCTGAAATATAGCAACAGTGCAGAATATTTATTGGAGAAAAAAAGCACTTAACAGGATTGCAAAATTCCAGGTTCTCAAGAAGAAAGGCAATAGACATTAAAACAAAAGCTGCTGATACTGTAACTACTGTTTAGTGTTACAGATAAAAGAGACATCTTTTGATTTCAAGAAGAAAACTAAACATAGATGAATAAGTGTTAGTCTGTTTTTCATCCAAACTGCACAGGAGACCACCTTTGCAAAAATAGACAAATTCTATGTTTTACCACCTAGGTAATATTTGAAAATACAGTCACTATTGGATTAGCTAAGAACTTATGACTATTTAGGTAGAAAACCAGTCGAGAAAATAGAACAGCCAAGGTGAGTGATTTGAAACTTTTTAGGCAATGACATCAATGGTATTTTCAGTCGCAACTTTGACAAGGGTAGATGGTGCTTTGTAACTAAACCAAGACAAAGATTAAGAGCAGGCCATTCCCCCGAAGTCAGTGGATGCCTGCCTGGTCAGAGGGATGCCGCCCAATGTGAGAATCACAGCTAAAGAAATGGGTATGTGGGGCCATGGGTATAAAGCTGGGCTGCCTGGGTAACCCCTGCGAGGGCGAGACAGCAGAGCGTGGACCGTTGGCCTAAGAGGGCAGAGGGTCTCCATGCTGGGACCTCACAGATGAGCAGTTCTCCTCAAAAAAGGTCTCGTTCACATTTCACAGATTTGTCAGAATGGCCACATGCCTCCTGCTCCTTGCATTTTCAGCAAGGCATGTGCAGTGTTTGAAAAGCGCTCTGAAACCCTCTCCCCAGGCTTTCCACGGTAGGTCAAGTAGCCTTGCACAAATTCCTGTCTAAACCCAAGATATTATCTGAACTAAAAATTAGTAGCTTCGGTTATATGATCACCTAGTATGTTAATGAATGAGGGAATATAAGTAAGGTTGCCTGAGCAACCTCGGTTCTGGTATTGCTTAATATCAGAGTACTTGGCTAAGCAACCGGAATAATTTTCTTTTACTACCAAGCAGGCTTTTTGGATGGGTCTAGAGAGCACGTTGTCTTCACATGCTACTAGAAGCAAGGATACAAACATATGTATCTCACCTCACCTACCTTGGCAGACTTGGAAAGGATCATCCCAGCTTAGGGTCTGAGGCTGCCCACAGTGCAAAGCAGCACATCCAAAGTGACGCCTGAGCTTGCACCAGCGCAAGTTGTTCCCTAGAACTGCCCCAAAAGACATTTCCACTCTGCTCTTGCCCTTCCCTGGGTTGTCTCGCCATGAGCCCACCAAACCTTGTTGAGCAAGCTCAGCCTATGAGAGATGAGTTTAAACTCCAGGGCAAATTTTAGTCTCCTTTGTATCACTGGCATAGCGTTAGGACTGATGACAATTTCTTATCTATGTTCAGGTCTAGGGATGATTGCAGATATAATTTTGCTCTATTCTCATCTTCATGCTTTCTATATATAGCACTACTATTTTTTTCTTCCCTTCCAGAAACTTTGACAAATTCTTTTCAAGCTCAGGATGGAAAGAAATGCTGTCTTCAAAACAAAACAGGAAAAAAGAGCCTGTTTCAAATAAAAATATGAATTTGATACTATTTCACCTGTGACACACCTTCCCCCCTCTCCTGCAGCCTGTTACATATTTGAAAGAATTTGATACTTAAAAATACAATTAACACATACAAATAACTATAAACCCTATGATTGTTTTTGAAGTATCATGCTACATTGAATCAGACAATTCTGCTCTTTCATCTACACTCCAGAGAACTGCACTTTTTTCCTGAAATTCTATAGCATTTGAAAAGAAATGGTCCCAGTTTACAGTGATAGCGCTCCAAACAGTTCTTGTGTTTTCCATTAATTTTTGGTTGTATTGGTATTCTGTTCCAATTAGCCTCTGTTAGTGCTTCAAAGCTCTATCTTATCTGCAGATAACATCAAAGATGAGACCTTCCAGTTTTAAATTTGGTTTGTAGTTATTTTAAAGATACAAAGGCATCATTTGTGAATAGCTGATCAAATAGAAAAAATACTTTTTTGTTTTGGATCCAAAAGGGCCAGAAAACTCCTTTTCTTTTTGAAGTTCAATCTCATTTAGACATCAGGCCTTATTTTCAGGGTGCTGAACTCCCAGAGCTCACATTGACTTTGGTTGTAGTTGTATGCACTCAAGCTGGAAACATATTTCCTGTTCTACAAAACTTTGAGACTTTACAGTTTTTCCTCATTTCACTAGTCCAAATCACAGACCTTTACAAAGCATCTCATAGAAGCATTAGCAAGAAAGATCCCAGGTAACTCCCATAACACCAACCTATTGGTTTGTTTAGGATGAGTTCTTAAACTCTTAAATGAGTTCTCCTGTTAGACCTGTTTCACCCCCGCTAGAAGCTCACAATCATTCAGAAGGAGCTTGACCTGAAGTTTCTTGTACCCCAGGGAGACCTTACCTAAAAGTTCACAAAGTTGCTGTTTTCTCTCTACTGCTGCCTTCTCTCTGGCCTGATAAAGGATTTAAAGAAAGGCAAACAAACTTAGCAAAAGAACAAGAAACTCATTTCAGTAGTGGTTAGCTGAGAAATACTAGTGCTGAGTTCAAGGCGGCTCTAAGCTCCCTTGACGTCTTCCTGAAATACGGTAGAGGTCTAATTTTGTCTTTTTCTTATAAGAGGAATTTAGACAAAAGCCCTCCTCCTCAGCTGTACTCAGCACCTCCGAGAAGGTGACCACATCTCAACCACGGCTGGGAAGCAGCTTACTTAAAAGCACGAAGGGAAAACACTTAAGTCAGTTTTCTCTCTGTTTAAGAAGTGCAGTGCTTTCACTGACATCTTATCTGGGATAGTGCTGCTGAGGGAGGTGCTGTCAAGCTTTTCCCATCAGCAAAGGAGTCCATAAGTGCTCAGATTCCTCTTCATTAGAAAATACTTGCCACTGGCTTTTTACATATGATGGAAGATGTAGCAAATCACCGTTGTGCCTTCCCGGCTTGCAAATAATGTTAAAGACAGTGTGATCTGGCTGTCAGTGATCCCAGGATGCACTCTGCACTTGCTGAAAACGTGAGGGATTTTTCTCTATGGCCCCACGTATGTACTTATGCACACAGGCGTGTCATACTGGTACCCAAGAAGCTGCCTCTAACTCATCAAACCATGAAGAGCCAGAGCTTAAAGGTATTAATGGATTCCTGCAAGGGAACAAACGGTGGGGGAACACGTGCCATCCATGAAAGTGTAGTCTGGGAAATGCAAAGTTTCATTTCTGACCTGCTCCAAATGCCTATATAGCAGAGGCAAATGATTCCTACAGGAGCTCTGGAAGCATCCACCAGCACACCCACAATCGGTCGGAGCTAACAAGCACTTCTGAGGATGGGATGAGAATTCAAAATTATTTTCACAAACTGGGGAAGTAGTATGGAGATGATTGGGATGAAGTTCAGGAAGCACAGCCGCACAATCCTATGCTTAGGTAGGCGTAATCAGTTGCATAAATGAAAGAAAACTGATTATGTTGCTATGCTGAAGAACAGAATCTGGGGAATGGGATGGATGATAAACCCAAAATAAGTCAACAATTGCATGCTGTCATGAAAAAGGCAAACATCATACTGGAATGTATGAACAGGAAGAAAACTTGGATAACATGCCAGTAACCTCACTGCTTTATCCCA
>NW_010526199.1:50447-66433 GCF_000687285.1 Phaethon lepturus | reverse complement strand
CAGGAATGTGACCACTTTTGGACACCACATTACCAGAAAGGTGAAGCTCCAAAGGTCATAAGGTTGATCATGGGCAAATGAATATGATCTCCATGTAAGTGTTGAAAAAAGCTGAGGGAAGATGTGATAATGCTCCTTCATCTGCTGAAAGGATTGCCACAAAGGGATAGGAAACTCATCTTTGCACAGGCAGAACAGAAAGTAAAAGAGGTAATGGGTTGAATCTGCAGTAAAGGAGTTAGATTAGACATCAAGAAAAGTTTTTGTATTTGTTACCGGGATAGAAAAGCACTGCAGTAGACTGCCTGGAAAAGGCATGTACCCGGCTGTCTTCATGAGACTGCAAGAACAGGTTGTCTGAGTATTGGCAAGGAGACACACAGCAAGTTGATCCTGCATGGAGCTAAACAAGGACTAAATGGTCTCCTGAGATTCTTTAAAGTTCCTGTAAAAATACTCAACTAGGGGCCTTGCAATAATCCAAGAGCGCCAGTTTCTAGACAGTAGTAATGAACTGTTGCAATGAAGATGCAACCTTCATTCTCTGCACCCGCTACACAAACTCCTGTTCGTGCCCATAGAAGTCTTGTAACTACTGTTGGTTACACCCTTCTGCCGAAGGGAACATGCCCTCCATGAGACAGTCACATTCCGGTCTCCCTATCACCAGCTGTGATAGGGCAGCAGTTACACCATTCAGCTTACTTTCCATCTGACTTTATCAAGTCTTTCCCAATTTTTGCTGTAATGCCAAAGAGGCTTTCAAATATTTGCTGGGAAAGGTCTCCTGCAAGAGTGTCCCTTGCTCTGGAAGGGTCCACCCAAGGGACCTACCTTTCTGAATGCACCAAACTGAGCCTTTAAAAGGTCAAATTGTCCCATAACACGCTATATATAAATTTTTTTGAAAAGTTCTTGGGTTTAAGGTACTCTCCACCCAAATGCACCCACCTAAATGCCAGGGCAATACAGAAGCATCTATAAAGACAACACACACAGAGGTAACGGAGAACTTGGCCTGTGATGGATAAAATATGACACAGCATGGGAGGATTTTCTGCTCAAAACCAGCATATACGAAGGCACACGTAACATCTAGGTTACTATAAAATCATTATAAAGCTGGGGCTTTAATTTTGACTGGGGCCTCAGAATTTGTTGCTGGTAGGAGGGAAAACAGCCAAAGCATACTGGTGCGTTCAGAGGCCCTTTTCCCAGCTTGGATGGGGCTTTTGTGGCTCCAGGGTCTTTCTGCCTTCCCCACCCCACCACCACGCTATAATCCTCTCAACTCTATTTCACAGTTGCCCTTCATCTTCTTCTCCTAACATTGTCTCCATCATCACTGTTGGTGCAGACACCACGTAACCTCCCTGCTGCCCTCTTGGAAGACGAAAGACATGCAGTCTCTCTCTTTTCTATACATTTAGTGGAAATATGGAGCATTCTTTATCTTACCGGTTTGTGCTTCCTGTATGTTATTAGTGACCTCTATGCTAACCTGCCTTTGCAACCCTTTTCAAGCTTTTATTCCATCCTCCAGCCTAAGCATAGTGCCACTGTAGGTCTGTGAATGAGTGGAAAAGTGAAATAAAGCCCCATGTCTCCCCTGGCAGGACACCAAGTTATTGAAAAATTATCTAGAGTGTCTATGAGGAAGAGTGATGAGAAGCAAAAGCCTACTGTCTTTGTCCTGCTCAGAGCCTCTGCAGCATATAGATAATTTGTCAGTGCCAGTTTGAGGTAGTCTCTGTAAACAGGCTGTTTTGCATTTGAAGCACTTGCAGGACATGATGGTTCGGCTAGAAACCCATGCATTTTACATGTAATCACCAGGATAATTTGGCTGTATATCGTGTTTCCACAACTTAATATTCTACCTACAGATGCATGATCAAGACGAGTTTCCTTAACTTTGACAGGGCACGTCACATTATACTCACTTTATTATTGGAAATGATCACCCCAGGGTGCTAAAGGGAGCAAAAGCAGTTTCATCATACTATTTTTTTTTTTAAACCACAATTACTGCAGTGTGGGGTATTCCAAAGCTACAGAGCGCCACTTGCCAGTGGACAAGTGGCTAAATTTTACCTGCGTTAAGCAAAGAATAACTAACTGCTTGATCTAATGCTGTGCTGTGGAAAATTCAGGCTGTTCTCTCTCCCGGAAATGAGACTTCTAGGCTCACAGTTCATACCCTCAAGTTAAAAGTCACTTCATGTAGTGAAATATAACGTTGTAAATGCTGTGCCCATGGATGTAACCGAAAACTCTCCTGGCTATCAATACACATCTTCCCTTAGACTCAGGACAGGATCTGATTCTGGACTCCTGACCTAACATTAAGTACACAAAGAAACCTTGACAGTTTCAATGCTTGCTAGGACCAATGATGAGTTTTTTTCCTCTGCTTTGATGGTTATTACAACCTATTAAAGCTTTCTATTCCCCAACTCTGCAAAGACCTGAATGCACTCCTAGTCGAGCAGACCAGAAAAATACACTCGCGAATCTCAACAAGCACTTGACACAGTACATTTATCTGGCAACTGATATCACATCTATTTTGGCATCAGGATTTTTTTTTCCTAATCCTCCATATAAATGCCCTATTTCACAATCTGGGAGAAAAAGGAACAAGTGATGGCCCATAGCTATTTAACAGCTGTAAAATAAAACCTATAAAATAAAATGAATTATCAAACCATAAACTGAAGTTTGGTGTTTAAAATGGGCCATGGTTTTAAAAATTCAATTACAGCTTTAATAGAATCAAGTTTACTCAATATTTTAATGACCTACTCTCATAATGTTTTTTTCCTCCTTTGCAAAGCCTGGCATTACTAAGGATGCATGGCAAGCCTGCCTTTCCTCTAACTACTTTAAGATTGATTAGGAAACAGAAATATTGATGCATTTATCCAAAATACCTTAATTAAACGAGGCAAAAAATAGCACACAAACATGTCTCAGTAGAAAACTTGAGTTGATGGAGATGAAGAAAGGTTACATTTACTGTTCCTGGATTGAATATATTAGGACCATTAATTGAACATCAGCAATGGAGAATACTTCAAATAGGAAAATCATTTTATGTTTTCTTAACTCGCTCGTGGCCTCTTTCCTGAGGTTCCGGCTAGGTAACTTCTGCAGATTTGTATGCTACCAACATGCAGAGGGGTCCTACAGGGCACCTCAGCTGAGAACTGCAGATGAAGAGATCACCTCAGAACAGGAATCGGCTTTACCTTTGTTGAAGCACAGATACGAACCCAGGTTGTGTTTGCTTGCTTTTGTCAAATTGTTACTGTCATGGTTTGGGGAATACGTTTAGCAATGGGCTGCCAGCGACGCTGGTTTCTTGCACTCCTGGGAGCTGAGTCTGGACTTGGTCCCAGCTCCTGCTGGTTTCAAGAAGAGCTTAAGTGAGGAAAAACCCTTAAGGACGAGACTTCAGGGGCTGGTATTTCAAGCAGCAGCAGCTTTCAGGATTGTGGTTTTGGAGGGGCCTTTCTTGTCTGTTTTGCTTTCTTTGGGAGACATTAGGTTTTTGACAAAATCTCTAGAAAAACAAGAAGGGGGTGATGAATGAACTAGAGAGAAAAACGGTTTTGGAAACAACCCGTATCTTCCTTTTAAACAGTGCTTCTGAAATGCATGGTAGCATCAGGTCCAAGGTGCAATCAGATAGGTCAAGGCTGATCTGCGTGGAGCCCAGCTGATTTTACAGGACCCACCAAGAGGTCTATAGCCTGCCCTGACAAATCCAGCTGAAGAATCAGCGCCACTGATAAATTTAAAGCATTGCAGGTACAACAACACAGGAAAAAAATAGGTAAGTGTTTCTGGGAGAAAGAGGGAAACTACAACTGAAAATACATGTTCCTCAGAACTGCATCCAAGGGGAATGGAACAAAGATCTTAAAATATTACCCCTAGATGTTTTCCCCCGCTGTGGTTGCAATTATCCCCAAAGCACCATGCTTAAAATCTGTTTTCTAACCATGCAAGACTAATCATTGCAATTTGGAGATGTAAGTAGGCACTTACCATGCAATTCACAATTAACTAAAGATGGTAGAAGAATCTCAGTCATGTTGGCACAAGAGATTTTAAAAAAAAAAGGAAAAAACATTTTTTTCTTGTGAGAATGACATGTGATGGGAGAGGAGAGGAAGGTAATTGTCATAACAAAGGGAATATGTTATTATTTATTGGCCACACTTAAGCACTGGGATCTCGGATTATAGTATCTGGTGACAAATGCTGCTTGAAATTTTGTAAATATTGCTTAAAAGGTAAGATAACTGAGTAATTCTAAATGTGTTCTGCAACCAACATTTTCAAAATTCAGTTCTGGGTAGCAGAGTGATGTTTTATTTTTGTCCAACATCTGAGCACCCTAAAATCTTGTTCTCTTTGGGCTTGACCCTACTCCTACTGACGTTAGAGCAATGTTGCTGGTAACTATGACAAGGGCATTTTTAAAGGCAAGTAATAACCTTAAACTTTTAGTGCCTTCAAGGTACGGGGTAGTCCAGACTTGTCACCCTGCTGTCTGTGCTGCTGACTGCCAAGCCCACCCAGCACAAGGGTTGTCCCCACTGGAGACCACTCAGCCTTGTTGCGATGGAGGTAGTGACCGTCCAGCCCTGCAGACCTGCCCTCCCGGGTGATGATGGGCTTCTCCCTCTGAGCTTGGGAGGGTCACACCACTCAGCTCCTCACAGGATTAGACCTTTTCTTTGCCAAAGTGGCAGCTGTAAATAAACATTTAGGGTCTAATTTCTACATAATTCGTTTTTTTAACTTACATTTAGCCAAAACGTTGACATATTTATCTGATTTGTTGCGATTAATTTCCTGGTTCCCTTTTTATTTTCTTCCTCCTCTTGCAGATTCACTGGGTTATGAACTGCAGTAATAACCTTTCCAAACCAATTTTTCCTTTTGCAAAGCTTTTGATTTTTTTATCACTCTACTAGTGCTGGGATGCTGATTACCCCCCTCCTTCCCCACCCTACCCAGCTCTCAAAGTGCATGCAAACAAAAAGGGAAAAAAAAAAAACCCACCCTCAGCAATAAGTTGGCTGATTCTGGCAGCAAGACAAACCTAGCACCACACAGCAGGCAGAGAGTGCACTGCTCATCCTTGCGGGTTTGTCAGTGTGTGGGAATGCTGGACATCAACGCGCAGCGAGGGACCCGGCCGAACGCGCTCCTCCTCGGCATCTGAACCCTGCTGCTTTCACCCCCGGTTGGAAGATACAGGTAAAAATAGAGAAATGCTTTAGCTAACTGGATTCGGTGAAAATATAAAGCAGTTAGAAGAAGCCCGGACAGCCTAATCTTATTCCTGGCAGGCAAGGGAAGTAAACCACCGTGTACGGGCTGATGGCTACTGTATACAGAATACCCTCAGGTACTGCAACTTGCATGTGATTCTTCGCCTTACAGCAAATAAATTGCCGCAAGTGGCAGTAAAGATTTTTTTTTTGGATACACTTTGTTCAAGTTGCCTTTATAAATATTTATCATTATTTACATAATTATACCTCTCTCTGACAGCAGGCTTTACAGCAACTTTGAACCACAATAAACAGGCAGACTGGGTGCCTCTTTTTTAGCCAGACCGTGTCTATTCGGTGTTATATGTACATCTATTACCAGCATGCTATGAGCATATCACTCATTCATTTCATAATGTAATTTATAGTTACATTACAAAAGAATCCATCTGCGAACAGCAAGTATGTAATATTGATAAAGCATTTAGGGACAGAACATAAATTTAATGACTGAGGTATTGCATAGTATCAATAATCTGCAGGAAAAAAATGTGTCTGTGTAAGTAAGCACAATTTATTATAGCAAGAACCTAAACAGAGAACATACTTCTTTGTCAGAAACTTTCTTTAAAAGAACTTGACATCCCAAAATTCTTTTCTCCCCCACAGATGTCAGAAGCAGAGATAGAGAAAGTAAAAATCAAAGCAGCAGAAAGTTTTGAACATGACAAGCAAAATATTTCTTGGCTGAAGAAAGGTAAGTTACATTGCTGAGTTATTAGTTTCTGGTTTGTGTTTGGAGATATTTCTCATTTAATAAAAATTGTTTTTTGAAGAAAAAGGCATAAGAATACTTTACAGGCTCAAATATGGCCAGGAAATTCTACTACACAAATTCCATAGCTTGACTTCTACGAAACATGCATGTACATTTGTTTATGATACAGAAAGGCCTAAATTACCAAAAGATAAAGTAACCTGAAAGCTCATTTTTTTCTAATATCCTTGTGTTCCTCGGGCAGTTTTATTTGACCTGAACTATAAGCCACTAAGTAGTATGCACCGTCATCTTAATTCTGATGAAAAGTTTTTATTAACTCAAGCTATTATGGAACTGGATTAATATTTGTTTGGTTTTCTCAAACATGAGTAAAGACCAACCCTGAATCTTTGGACTTTACAGCATCTTAGAATAAAGCAGCATCAATTGACAGTGGTTCATGAAATACAGTCTCTCAGAAGTAGAGAAGTTATAAAAAAACAAGTACAGGATACCCTTCCAGTTTTATAAGATGAAAAATGACAGGTATTACGTCAATAATTTGTGTCAAATACAGATATTTCAAATACCACATTCTATCAGTTAAACTATTTAGAAGACAGACATACAATACGGTTTTCTTATTGCGTATGCCTGAACGCATAAAGGAGGAAGGTTCTCAGGATATATTTCTTGCTGGAAAAATTGATTTGTCAAGCGAGTACATAACTTATTATGTCTTTATGTATGTTTGTTGGTCATAGCAGAGTTACTTTATTGTATTTCATATACACACAAGAACAACATGAATTAGAGTCTCAAAGCAGAAACTTTCAAGATGCACGGGACAGAAATTAAATATCTGTGGTTAGGTGCAAATTATGTTTTCTAATGAAAATAGCTATATTCTAACCCTAACAAAAGTATTTTGGGAACACTCAACAAGTGACCTCGTATTTTGAAAACATTAATTAGGCAGGTACTGAGTAAAAAGCTCATTTATAGCCACTACTATGTCATCTGTAAAACGTGCATCACTCTGTTGAGCTCGGGTAGTTAATGGCACGTTAGATTGTCACCTTAGGTGCAAGAGGGGCTGCAATAAAGGAAGCCCAAATTAACGCGTCTGCCTTGCAGTCATCGTTGGTCATGCAGCACTTCCACAGAATGAAAATCACACGCTCGAGCAGAGCTGGCTGGCCAACAAGCAGGCTATGTTTGGCTGGACACCCAAAACCCTCAGCTTGCAAGGAGTCTGCTAGCTTCAGTAAAAACTCGGCAAGCAGAAGATTTGCAGCTTGAGCATCACACAGAGCGATACAGCCGAGTGAGACCTGGGTCTGGTCCTACAAGATAGCATCGCCCTTCAGCTTGTAAACAGCAAACGCATAACTGAATTGAGTATTTATTCCCTCACAAGATATTAGAGCACAAGGGATGCGCAACTGTACAAAAGAGTTATAAAGGCACCCAGGACTTTAACCTGTCCATGTCTCTGAGCAAGATAAAACCCATGGCATGGGCCCTCAGAGTCCCACATGGTTATTGATCCTCTGGTCCAGAGCTACTCCAGTAGCCAGGTGGCATCTCTCACACCTATACGTTCCCAAATTCATTTCACTTAGTGATGCTCATCCACAATGTTTTATTTCTCCACTTCCTAAGGAGAGACACCATCCTGAGTTTCTAGATCATTAGTAATGTTTTGATCGTTTTGTACTTGGAGGAGCTAGAATCTCCTTCAGAAAGAGCCAAATGTTGTCCATTGGCACTTCTCTCTAAAGCGCCAGAGAGCAGAATTGGGCCTTGATGGTCTTGTACAGCAGCTGAGTCAATAAATAACTGAAATGTATCTCAAAGAAAGCATATTTTCCTTGAGATAAGAATATGGACATTATTTTATCTTCTATTGAAGACTCCTTTTTAAAAATTTTGTTACTGTTTCTTTGCTTTAAGCACTTCTGTGGTACACGGTGGGTTTTTTAGAATATGCTGAACCAAATTGTCTGGAACAGAAGCTTAACTTCTACGTTTAAATGTTTTAAAAATACCTCATGTATAGATTTCAGACATTCCAATAAACAATGAATTGTGGAGAACAGACTTGTACTGTTTCCATCAGGCACAGTAAGACTATATGTTCTTTTAGCATCCAGTTTTAAAGAAAAGTTATTTTTATTCATGGTTTTATATTGATTATTTGTTCCTTCTAAAAGAAACAATCATGAACCACATAGTATCAGAAATAAACAAAAAATATAGTCTAGGCTGTGGCTTTAGCATCTTTCCTAGACTTCATTTTTTTCCTAATGCTTTGCAAAGCAATAGCTCATGGACTGGAGTGCAGTGGGTCAACATAAAAATAAGGTACCTATTACTTTTTTTGTTGGCTTTCAACATTAGAGGCTCTTCAATCAGGGCAGGGGAGATTTTAGTCTGGCTGTCAGTTATTTGTCCTCTATTTTTTTTTAAAGTTATTTTGCTTCTGTCTTGAACCCTCTAAAAGCAGAAATCAAAGCCTCGTTCTGAGGAAAAACCTCTTCCACAAAGCAGAAATAGAAACCAAACCATCCTTCTAAAAAATATTCCAGAACAACACCAGGCTGTGCTTATGCGATCGTATCTTATCATATCAGTGAGAAACGCATAAACGGTGCTACTCACGCCCTACTGCTCAGAAAGTCATTTGCACCCACTGCTGCTCTCCCACACCCCTGCCATGAGGGCACCAGAAGACTGATGGGAACTAAAGATGACAGAAGAAATAACGCTGCACAAGCCAGCACAGTTTTGGAGAGAAACATTTATATAATCATGAACCTAGACTGTATCTTTTAAACGGCCATTAGCACATTTGCCCTCTCCTTTTATTTCTTGCTTATCCTACAAGCCTCTTTTTGGTGGAGGGCCTAAGGTCCTCCACAGCACCTAGCAGATTGTAGAACTATAATGAAATAATAATAAAAATGTAAACAGGGAAACAGACTGGTAAATGTGTGCCCTAGGTTTGCTAGACTTTCTTGAAGTCCTAAAACATCTCTGTACCTCCTAAGGCACTTAGGGCTTAAGTCTGGATGTGGACAACATGAGAGACTCCGTAGGTTGAGAGTGTGAACGAGGATGGTGAAATGATCACAGTCCTATCCCAAGATGTCTCAGGGTGAAGAATTCATACCAGCAATCTTTTCTGATAGTATGACATGTTACTCGGGACTATTTCTAAAGATCACAGAACAGATGAGAAAAACCTGTGTTTTGAGGGTATGCATCAGACCATCACGTGCAAATCAACCAGGATTGGTATGATTAAACACTGAGAAAAGGCAATTCTTGGCCTCTTCTGCTTGTCTGACCTTAACACTGGGGAAAACATACTCAAGGAAGGCCGGGGACATAGGAGTAAAGCCAGACAATGACTCCCATTTTGTCGAGGGAGTCGAGGCAGTTCTCTCTGCTTGTTTCCTCCCATGGGGAAGAGCTCGTCACTGGAGATGGGAGACAGTTTTGGATGGAGGTAGAGAGTTCCCCATGCGAATGCCTACAAAACATCAGGACAGAGTGAAACATGGGTCCAATTGCAAAGAAGCACTTGCAAAGTTATCTGCATTTCTCCCCTGAAAAACTAAAGCACATGTGTTATCTCCACTTATACACCTTTTTGCTCTGACATGCACAGAATGACATAAATGACAAAGTGTATAAAACATGAATATGCATATATAAGTAAAGAACGACCAGTGTAACTTGAAGGTAATAGTAAAGAAAGTCCTCTATGTCAGCCTTTGTCCCCATCTATTTCATGAACCCGCAAGATGTGCAACAAGCAGACCATCACACCCCAGGCAAGAAACATCTCTGTGGGCTCCTAATCAAGCACAGTTATTAGGGGGTGCTCTGAAATTTGGAAGCTACACAGGACTTGCCTTTACAAATGCAGTACCCAAGGATGAGTAAGACTCCCAGGGGCTGACTTGGGGATGCTCCCACCTTGCACAGCACAGCCACAACTACAGAGCTGCCTCTTCCACATGGACCGGGGCTCTTTCCACCACGGTGGTGATTTAGTGCCAGATTAGCAGCCATCTGGTGGGAAGGGAGGTCAAAGCAGAGCTAAATTCACACCAGACTCAGCATGTGGCTTTTGGAGTTCCTTACAAACATTTAATCTCTTGGTATCACTTGATGATTACAGCCATATGGATACGTGGGAGCAGGCAGGAGCTTATCTGACTGACATAAAGCTGTAAAAGGTGACACTGATTTTGCACAGGGGCCAGCAGCGGTCTGTTCGCTATTTCTGCGTCCATCGCAAATGCAAGGGAAAACGTGTGAGGGCCTAATACCGCCCTCCGAAGGTTTCATCCAAAACTGGCCACGGCAGCCCAGGAACGCAGATCCAAGTTGCACAGAAATGAAATTTCATTTTAGGATATTTTCACACAAAGCCCTCCTGTTTTATGCTGCCCAGCTGTGTACACAAATGCCCTCCATATATAACTTCCAGTGAAAAGTTAATGAAATGGCTTCCTCGCTCTCCTGCCAAAAATATAGCTGAAATGCTAATCTCGAGACTTTCTCCAAAATAGCCCCTTTCTGCACTAAAATTCTTATAAATCAAACATTTTTGTCTAAAATAAGCCTGTTTTCATTGTCTTGCAAATAGTAAAAAGTCTAGCCCAAATTTCTTTAATCGGCTGCTCTAACCAGCAGATTTTCGCTGTAGGGTGAAATTCAGCCCTGTACTGAGGGTCAGTACAAGGTCAGCACTTAAACCATAAAATAGGGCTTAAGTGGTAAATAGAGCCTCTGTTCAGGGTTGTATTTCACCCCTCCAAGGACTATAGTTCATATGAAAAAGGAGATTTACTCATATCATAGACCTGGCTGTAGTGGCATTAGTCACATTATTCAAATAATACCTTATTCCAGAAATAATCCCATCGGGTGAGATTGTGCTACATTTCTTAGTGGTACATCCCAGAAAACCAATATAGGAGCAGGCTATTCCTAGCTGTACCACACCAAAACATCCCACAGCCTGGTCCTAGGATTATATTCCTGGGGGTAATAGCAAAACCTTCCTATATTGCAGCACTCCGCAATGCCTTTTCCCCAGCAGACCCCTCTCGCTGGTTACCTAGGGTCTTCAAGAGACTTTAACAAGAAGTAATAAAGCAGGAAGGACAGAACGCCAGGAGACTCGTTTTGCAAAAAGAGAGTTGTCCTGGAGGCACTCAGGGAATTTCCCAGTTCTTTCACAACCTTCCAGCTTTTTGCCTGGTTTGCAGGGGCTGGAGTAACCATTACAAGGCTTGTACTTTGGTTTCGGGGAGATTATTCCCAGTGGAGTGTTCTGATCTGACATGTGCCCCTGCATTTAGGGAGCTAAATGACAGTTTTAGAGTTTCTTTCTAAAAACTCAGAAGTCAGTGAATGCAATTTTACATACATGCTTGGACACTTGTTTCCTGAATTTTGCTGACTTGGGCCCAGAAGCTTTTTTCACTCTCTTCTTCCAGCCTGAATGAAGTCATTGGACTGAAAAGCTTTATAGAAGACCGATAGCAAGGAAAATACCTCAGTTTCATGTAACAGAAAATGCCAAATGCTTATAAGTTGAGTGCTGTAATCCAAGCAGACTGTTTTCCAGATAAGAACACCACAAAAAAAACCCACGTTTAAAAACTGATGACAAGGATCCCAGGGGGCTCAAATTCCTGGAAGATGCCTTGTCAGCTTCAGGACTATAACCAAATGAATTAATCAAGACAACCCTTCCTTTAAGTTGTAAAATAGCAGATTTAAAGACTCTCTTCCAATGGAGAGGGAGTATATGAAATCTGTAATGGTCCCGGCTCACCACTCCTAATTATAGTTTTATAAACCGAGTTGTCCTTGATCTTTGAACTAGAGGGTCCTTGAAGATGTAAGACTTTGAATACTGCCACAGGAGCGGAATGAACGTACAGTAAAGACAGTGGTACTTCTCTGGGTGACAGGGTTAAGTTTAAAGTCACACTCCTATACCGGATATCGACTATAAGTGAAGGTTTACTTAGGTTTCATTGCCTTAAGTAAATTTGTTCCACAAAGGAAGAGAGAAGTGTTTCATTCAACTGGCAATGCTGGGGAAGACCTGAAGATGTTGTTTCATTCACCTCTGGAAGTTTTCCAGGCCTAATCTATTCTTTGCTGAACTTGGACAAAATGTTCAGAATTTTGCCCTCAGTTGTGTCGGTAAAGCAAAACATGGAATAACAATATACACACTCATTAGTTGTTGATTTTCTCCGCAACATACATGTTAGAGCAGAATGCACTTATCCAAGGGCCTCCACAGCACTTCCTACTTAAAAAGGCAAACTGGTGCACGGAAAAATCTTAGTCTAAGAATCAGTGTCAAAGCCACGAGTAATTCCATTAAAGCAACGGAGCTGCACTGGCTTGCAAAAGACTTCAATTGTCCCAGTATGTTTAAGACAGATACCTGTAACCATCTTAGGGCATCAATGAGGCAGGAGGAACGAAGCAACATGTCTCATTTTTACCACTTCAGTTCATAGAGGGAAGGGTCAAATGCCAAACCGGTGTCCTAGATCTAAGGCAATATAAGCCAGAAAGATGCCTGTACTAAACAGAATTAAAGTAACCTGGATGCTAAGGAAAATTCAGTACTAATAAAAGCAATAAGTATTTCAGAAGCTTCATAATTTTTAACGTTTGATTGTATATCTGCTCCCTATTACGGATGTTGTTGGCCTTAGATTCCAATACATATATCACTTTCTTCAAGGTAGAAAGTGGAGCCCAATGTTGATTTCTTCAATCAACTTTACCCTACATTTCTGAAAGCTGAAAAAAATTAATTAGTATTTGTATTCTTTCTAATCTGGAGGAGTAATGCAAATGTCCTCGAGGTTATTATCAGTTTCTTCTGGAGGGAAACAGTAAGACCTTTGAATCTAATTGGGTATTAGATGTTTAAAAGCTGTGAAAAACAGACGTTTCAAACCTATTAACGAGCCTTTAGTTCATTTATAGAACTTAATTCCTTGATAGAAATCCCATCAAAACAACCACTAGGCAGGCCTGGTTTACCCTGAGCTTGAAGGCAGGATAATCGTGGATGTAAGCAGTTCAGTGCCAGTTTTCAGGTGTTCTATAGGCCTGCAAGATTATACACCGATATGTAGAGCCAGACTGAGAGTCATGTAGAGGCGTAACAAAACCCTTAGTGTTAGAGGGGCTCAACGAAATATTTAGATTGAAGATAATTAGATTATGAAAAGGATAGGCCTCACTTCTCACTGAAGATTTTCAATCACTCTCCAAAATACAACTGCTTTTAAGTGCTCAAAACAAAATGATGGCTATATTGAGGGCATGCTGGTTATCTATTGCTTATGAAAGCTAGTACAGAAGTTTAGAGAAAGACCAAAAGTGGAATTAGTTTAAATATTCATTGTTCTCTGAGGTTCAATGGAATTATTTTTCCATCTATTTTTTAAAAAAGTATTCAAAACTAAATCCAAATGCAAAGATACTTAGACACTAAGAGTGACTGCTCTAAATGTCCAATAATAAAATACCGGACTTATCAGAACAGCTTAATGATTAGCAAGTAGTTCTGGGACTTCAGATCTGGGTTGAGAGCACACGATTGTATGAGAGGACTCAAATTCACACCTTCCAGAAAACAACTCTGGTCCCCAGCTACCAGATACTCTGTGCAATATTGTGGTTTGGAGATGCCCAAGTGTCTATGTCTGGATGGACTACTCTAAGCTCATTGCTCCAGCGAGAGGGGAAAGGACACCACAGCCCAGCAGGTAGGACACCTGCATGAAGGGCAGGAGATTGGCTCTAGCCCCTGTACAGAAGGTTGAATCCAGGACTCGGGTTGCTGGGCAGAAGGGCACATGCAAAAATTAGGTGCTGAAGCCCTCAGTGTCAGCAGAGTTACTTTACAGCTCTTACTACAACTGAGATTCATCTCTCTGAAGAGAATTGCACAAGGTCTCTTTACCACCTAAGCAATAAGTGGTATGGGGGTCTTTGCTATCCCCCTAAACTGAATTAATTCTTATTTTATAGGAGTCAATCTCTTAGGGTCGCCTGATTACACAGTTGCATTCTAATTTCAGTCTTTAATCTGAATAAACACATTAGAGAAACAGACACAATTAATCATAAATTCAGATGGATTGTTTATTATCTGTCTACTTAATGTGCTTATGATTGCAGCAGTTAAACATGATAATGCTTTCTTCTCTCACATATAAATGAATATACACAGTACAGAAATATGTGCAGGAAGAAAAACTTCTGCCTGAGTATGTCAGTAGGCTCCAGAAAGAGAAGTAGATGCTCTGCTCACCGGTGCTCTACAGAAACACATAAACATTGCCGTGATAGTGTTGAGACATGCAAGAGCCGATAACTGACAAATTATGTTCTTCTTGCTGAAATATGCCTACATGCAGTTTCAAAAGAAAAATGCTGTTGCAGCAGAAAAGATGCAGATAGGAACACTGTTCCGCTGTACCACTGCACCTGTAATTTAAAAGCAGAGGTGTAGATCTTGGGTAACTAAGATCATTTGAGTTCTTCAGAGCAAAATACAGGTCAAATCAATATCTTCCTACTGAAGCAAACTCAGACATCGGATTTATAGAGAAGAGTTTTCTGCTCTGTGATCTTGAGAAAGACAGTTTTTTTAAAAAGGGGTTAAACCCTTTTAACACCAAATTGTCTGTTTTGTTACACACCCACGGCAACTAACACACATGCCAAAATGCTATCGCATATCCACAAATCCTTGGATGCCAAAATTAAATTTGGAATATGATTCTTCCTGTTCCCACAGCATATTGAAAGTAAATAATTATTTCAAGCATACATTCAGTAAAATTAGCAATTATTACTCAGATAGGGTTTTCCCTGTCATTAGACTAATTTTTTTAATGGCCACATAGTATACCACAATGAAGTTATATTTGGCTTTGGAATATTCAAGTTTTAGCTAAATTTAAAACACACTACAGCTTCCCCCCCAAAACAAGAATCATTTATCATCTTTGTTGCCTTACTGTTGGTTCTCAGGTAAAGCAACGCCAACTGCATATTCTTATTATGTATCACTAAAGCTCAACTGAGACTGGTATTTCCTATCTCTAGCCTTCCTAGGGTTTCTGACTTGTGTGTGTTGACAGTCAGAAAAAGGGTCTTCAAGGTTAACTTCACTCCATTAAACCACGCTTCATGCTGGCTCTCTACGTGACACTCACTCTTACTACATAGATCTTACAAAGAAGTTGAGATGAGTCTTAGACAGAGCTCATCCTCAGGTAATTACTATTTTGTAGAACTGTTTTGTGTAACGTACTTCTATCAGATGCTGCTCTTTCAGCTTTCCACAGTGTGAGATGCCCTTGCTCTGCACACTCATTGAATACCAAAGTAGTTAATATTAAATTAGATCACAACTTCTCCGTTGTTGGTTAACGGACACCTAATATGCTGGGCAATCCACATTATTTCATGTACAATAATCCTGAATTTGTCTCAGACAAAGGTGAAATTCAGTGGCTTTAAGATTGTCATACAGACAAATCACGTATGTTAACTGCTGGTCCTAAACTTAGGTCATGGCTGATCAATCAGTCAGTATTCCTGACTGAAGAGAGTCCACTTTGGTAGTATGTGGGCAAAGGGGAAAATAAAAGAATAGGAACTCAAAAGTAAATGTAAACCTCTTCATTTTCCTTCTTAACAATTTCCCTTGTATATAAACACTACAAAACAAAATACTATTCTATTATAAACTTCTGTTGTCCTGATTAAAAGAAAAAGAGAATTTGTGTATTACTGGAATTTTAAATCTCTGAAATCCATGCTTATATTCCAGGAGTGGGCAAAACAACAGAAGAGGAGGT
>NW_010526199.1:0-50416 GCF_000687285.1 Phaethon lepturus | reverse complement strand
GGAAAGAAAGTCAAAAGAACCTTAGGAAAAAGCAATTATGGCACCTGGTAGTCATTCTGCTTAGATGAAGTTGTGACCAAATATGTCGTCTTCACATATTTTAAGTGTTTAATATTTTTTAAAATACTATTGTTATAAAACAAGACAAAAACATCTAACAAAGTATTTGAAATATGTCCATTTCAGCTTCCAGCTAAGCAATGATCTTGTTTTTCTAGTTTACTTACTATCGAAATAAATAAATAGCCTATGAGCTTCAGGTAGATATTCACTTGACTCACACTCTTGGTCCCTAACTTTATGATCAGCCCTGTCCCATCGGAGATGGTAATCACTAAGCAAAGAAAGTCCAAACAGCAGGATAAACTTCCCCAGCTCTCACATGGAGGGAACACCAACAGTTGTAGAAGGATAGTACAGCCTCCATGCCCTAATATGTTTTCATGAAAAATAAATAAAATATAAAACTAAGCAGCAGTTTTTACAGTATGACACAGCAGTATTACTTGCATTAGGCCAATTTACCACTTATGATGGCAGTAATAGCACTAAAAGCCAATAAAAGCGGTCTGTTCGTTCAGAGATTGGCTTTTATAGCTTATTCTAAATATTATCAAGTGAATCAAAAGCTGTCATTATAGTGTCTAAAAAGCCTTCGTACCTTGTAAGCAAACAGTGTGATTTTGACAAATAATCATTAATATGCCTGTGTGAGACCAGGACTAATAGAGAAAGAAAAATGAAAACCCAATATTTCACTTTACATAAGTCATTAAGATCATTTCAGTTAAATTTCACACAAAATAAAACAGTTTTATATGTAAAATGCCATAGCTTTCCCAAGTTGTTTTTTTCTTTAATGTGTGAAAATACTTTCTCATAAAAGAAAAACTTATCAGATAACTGAAGAGTGAATGATTGAACTGTAATGATATATTCTCATCAGCTTTGGGAAAACAAACGATGCGTGTGTCTAGGTAGTGCCTTTTGGGCCAGCATCTAACCTAACCTTCCCTTGGCTCCCTGCCTGCCTGCCAGAAGCCCTGAGGAGCACAGCACCGCTCCCCTCTTCTTGCCTCGTAACAGAAGGTATGTTGCCATAGCACTGGAGAGGTGTAAATTAATTTATCTCCTGTCTCATACCTGGCCAGTTACTCTTGCAAGAAGCTCAGGGGAGCAGAGCCAAGGCTCTGGCAGCTCTCAGCTGCACTCCACCCACCTCCTGCCCGCTTGGACATGAACAGGAGTGTCCAGAGAGAAAACTCTGCTCTCTGCTGTATGCAGGGCAAACGTCGGATGTATGGGGCTTCCTCTTCGCGGTATTCCTTGCCGCTGCCCAGAAATACTAGGGCAAGTCCCCTTTAAAGCTGCACAGCCCAAGTCACTACCATTTGCCATTTCTAGTCTTTGAACCTCTTGAGCGGCACTGCCCAGTGTGCAGCCACCAGCAATGGTTCAGGATGAAGATTGGGGCTTACCACTGGCTGCCTAAGGCAGCTATTACTGGCGACGTTGCAGTGATTCACACATAACTTTCCGAAGCGTTTGAGAAAAGATGGAGGCAAAGAGACAGACAAGATAAAACACACTTACTACTGCCCTTGTACTGTCACATCAGCGTCCAACGTTGCTTCTTCATGCTCTCCTGCTGCATAACCTGACAGACCTTACAGATGAGTTACTTCAGGTTACACACCCCCAGCTGGGTAGCCCTGCTGGCCCTGTAGAAGTAGGCATCACCTGGGCTACCTGGAGACAGGGTAAGATGGACAAGGTGGAAACACAGGAGGAGCTTCAGGAAGTCATGTGGGACGGGACATCATCTGGTGCAGCGATGACTCCGCAGGCAGGGTGAGCACACCACCACATAAAGAGGGTAGGTACTGGGAAGGCGTAGATTGTACAACAATTCTGACTTTATAATCAAGGCTTTTCTCAATTAAAGAATTTGGACCACTAAAACATTAACAGGACTAACAGTAAAATCTTAGCTGCACACACACTGCGTGCCCCTTCTGCCCATAGAAAGATTTTTCAGCGCAATGTCAGCACAAGGATTTGGGAGCCCCAATTATTATCAGCACCTTACAAGGATTCTGGCCTCAGCTCTGCGGGCCACAGCGCATCCTCAGCCCCCAAGCAAACCACAGCGACTTCTTAGCCATTCTGGCAGACATCCAGGCTTTGGACTCAAGACCAGGGTATGCAACTGTGGCAAGAGCCTGGGACAAACTAAGTGGTCCAGGCATGGCCACCTGTCAGGTCTCATGCATTGAGTACAAGCCTTGGGCAGTTGGCTCAAACATTTGCGCTCCCACAACGAGCGCTGTGCCTCAGAGTTTTCTTGCCTATTGCTATTTACAGTTTTGGGGCCCCGCTGGAATGCCAAGCTAGCGTGCTTGCAGTCGACAGTGTTAGGTGATACGCGGTGCAGCTGCGCAGGGCGCATGGCTAGCAGAAACATGTGGTGCTGTGCTGCCAGGGGAATTATTGTCCTACACGGCCCTTTAAGGGCCACGTGTGTTTTGCAGACAATTTGTGTGAGCAGAAAACCAACGGACCTCCCATTCCGAGCTTTTAATTTCTTTGGCTATTTTTTTTACGCAGATGGAAGAACTTTTCAGAAACACTATGTTAACAGCGAGGCAGAAAGATCCTGGGTAGAAACTGATACACCAGGTTTTGACTAAAGTATCCTAAAGCATGGTGGAAAACCCATTAGGTTTCTCTACATGCTTGTATTTATCCAAGAAATGGTGTATACAATTCTATAAATCTGTACTAAATAGAGCTGCTTCCTTAAAAAAAACTCCCACTGAATTATGGGTTTGATTATTTCAACCCAAGGAGTGAAAGAGTAGGTAAGAGCTGTTTATCTACTCACAAGAATAAAAAGGACTTTGGTCCATGTGAATCTCCTCTTTCAAGCAGAGTGTGTAGCAACTACAGAGCTCCCTTCCAGACCCACTACACAAACTGAACATCCGCTCTCCTGTGCCCAGACATAAACTGGTTCAAGAGAGGGTCAACAATTGAGACACACAGAACATAAGCTGCTCATTGAAATTAATAATGGCAGTGTTCCTCTTCCATTTCCACCACCAGTATTTTGCAGTACTAATTTCAGTCTCAATCATTCCTATAAAATGGTAAGAAAAGATTTTATCACACAAAGGTTCAAGTAGCTTGGCCTGTTTTCTTTTCGTGTCATGGGTCTGCAATGCATGTATTCATCACATACAGTTTTCCTGTATTACTTTTCCCAAGGGTTCAATCCCCCCATACTTCAGCCCCACCTTCATCTTTGTCACACACAAATTCATTATCATTGCTGAAGGAAGTCAGAACACAGCACACTGTGTTGCTGTGCAACAGAAACAACCTATGCAACGCTGAGAAAAAGAAAACATCTGATATGATTCTTTTGACCAAGATTTCAAGAGCAAAGTCACTAGAATTACTGATTTGCTTGAAGTTAGGCTTGTGCTTAGGCATGTTGTTGAATGAAGAGTGCTTTGGCCTAGATTAGAGGTCACATCTCTGGTATAGTGTTGCCCTGTTTCTAATTGCTAGTGTAGCCAAGAAACTGTATCCGTCCCTCTACTTGAGAGACCACCTGGAGAAATATAATTTTCCCCTCAAGCTTTGCACAAGAGCCCAAAACTTGGCTTTAATATAATACATGTTTTCCATTTTTGCCCCCTCTAATGAGATGCACTGATATTTTTACCTGCATATGCTGTGTTTTGTTCATGGGAAATGTCTCAAACACTGTGTGGTAATGGACAGTGGGATATGGGATTATATATTTATTAATCTCAAGAGCACTGTGTAGACTGTACCAGTAAGTTACAAGCAGACTGGCAGAATAGGGTTTGAATTCTGGCAGTAGATCTCTTCCAAGCTTACCCATAAGGCTGCATTTGGCTCTGCTTTAAAACTTTATGCTGAGCTACAGTTACTTTGGTCAACTGTGCAACAAACAGACTGCACTGAGCACTCTGCTCTGGGTCAGTCACGTCAAAACTAGGGTGACCTGGGGGCCAGGGAGATGCGCTTTCAGCAGCTGACCACTATGGTTTCCATTATGGTTTGTGCCATAATATAGAAAACATTGCTATATCCAGAGATAACAGCAAAAAATGTTAGTCATGGTGTGTTTCCATTGACAGAAAAAAGCACTCTCTGCCCATGGAGATTGTATTTAAACACAGTGGTGTCTAAATCTATCTGTATGTGAGTTTACGCAAGCATGCTACAGTCAAATACACCCTCACCTTCTCTCCTGCCACAATAGGTCAGCCTAGATTTTTCAATGTGGTGGCTTTTACAGAAATGAAAGGCATTTTTTGCACAACTGAAAGACTGTCATTTTAAGATGAAAAAGCCTGCTTTTTCCCTGAGGGAAAGTTGGAGAAAGTTTCATGGATTTGCCCTTTGTAATATACTGGTTTGTCTGAAGCAGGAGGAGGAAATAAAAACTAATGGAAAGAGACATTTCTTCTTGGATCAAATCTAAATACTTCCAAGAATGCATTCTCAGACTGTACTCAAATACTTAGAAGAAACAATTGCTAGGTCAAATGATTCACAATGTCCGGCTCTGCTCGGGCACTTTTTTTTTCCTAATCAGGTAAAAAGACTATGACAAATTTTTACTTGTCATTTGAGAGTCTCAAATCCTTTTCATCCATTAACCACTCAAACAGCCTATTTGCTCCATGAAGGTGATTAATAGGAGTGGAGGTGAAGCAATTACTTAGAAGTGTGAAATTAATTCTTTCCTAGATTTGCATGTCGGGACAGAAGCATACTCGACAGCGAACCAAGCGAAAGCTCAGCCCAGAGCCTTTTTAGACTTCAGAACAGTTCAGATCTGAACTTTGCAGGCTTGTTTCGTCTTCCCTTACGTCACCACTTATCCTGAGCAACTGAGGCATCCTACAGATCGAGACAGTAAAAAAGTAAACTTTTATACCAATGCTAAATTAGATATACATTAGATATACGTAACACTTAGATATTCGAAATATGCAGCCTTCTGGGTAGCTGAGAGCCTTGACTGTGGTTGCCAGTGCCCAGAACTTCTTAATGAAGATGAGCTCTGTGTTTCCAAGAAATAAACAGAAATAATTGTAGCACCCAAAATTAGTAGCTGTAGATGAGGTAAAGATCACAAAGGACTGCCATTAATTTTAATGACAGAAAGGTTGAGCCCTTAATAAAAACACTAGTACTCAATTATTAGAATTTGGCTTTCCCTGATTCTCAGTCTCATATTCTAGTATTTGTTTTATCACTCTTCCAACTCTCTTCCAAAAAAACTCAAGTGGCAGCACCTTCTTTTTTGGCCTGTGGTAACCTAGTTTGTGCAATGACAGCCTGTTCAAAAACCTTCCATTTTATTTTATAAGCTCTGGACTTGGTTTTCAAAACAACTAAGTTTTCCCTCCAGAAAATAGCATCTGCTGTCTCAGTGTTGCAATAGCCTTGTACCCAAGTTTTAAGAGGTTTTTTTCTAGGACTGTCCACACTGACCTCCTCCCATCAGTGTCCCACTGGAATGCAAGTTGCATGTAAAATTAGAACTGGATCCTGTAAGTACCTCTGAATCCTCAATTCCCTTTGACTGCTAGGAAAGTGAGAGCAGTCATCATCAGCCATGTACAACACTGGAAATATTGACATGGAACTTGCCTGGGAATATGTGTAAATTTATCGTAAAGTTTAGACAGATGATTTTCAACTACTTTCCTCATCTACATTGTCCGTAACGTACATCATAAAATCCTTATTTGCCCTATATACATGAAGGCTACGTAAACTATGGCTGGATAAGAAGTCTATTTGCTTTGTATAAATAGTGCAAGCTCTCCCATACCCAAAGTCTATTGGAATTATTGTATGATCTTTTCAGCTTTTAATACATATTAATTTGTAATATACAAAACCATTCAAATAAATAATTGTGCAGACTGAATAAAAAAGCAATTTAAACTTTTCCCCCCTAACTGGAGACACTTTTTACAAATAGTTCTTTTAAGTAGTCTTAATAGTATCTCTTTAATATTGCCATTAAAATTCACCAGAGTTCAAGAGCAGAGCAAATTTACATCTGTTAAAATAATGGAATTGACACTGATATTACATCATTGCTATTTTAAATAATCATTCTTCATAATTCTAACCTACTTGCTTTAAGTTGCAAATAAAGGGCTTGTTCCTACTTTCATCAAAGTCAATGGCAAAACTCTCTTTGGGTAGGGAGCAGCACCTAGCTTCAAATACGGGGGCCTCTGGTGATATGTGGTGGGGCTTGACTGCATTCACTAGTGCAACGAAGAATAAATCCCTCTGAAGGAACAATTACTGAGGACGGTTCTATGAGCTCCAGTCAGACAGGATAATTGTACTGGACTAGCCTGTTCCCAAGAATCACAAAACTCTACGGACTACTCTGAATTCCAAGGTAGTTACAGTTCTTCTGCTTAGTTTCACAAGAAAGCAACATTTTATATGGGTGTTTTTTTACCACTTTAGTACAATTTTGTGGTTTTCCTTCCTTAATATTTTGGGAGAGGTTGTTTGAAGAGAAGCATAATGGCAACCCTCACAAATTCACCATCTCTGGGGAGAACACTAGAAGTTTCACTGAAATGACATAGGTGTTCTTCTATGAACAATTCAAACTGAACCTAAAAGAATGAAAAAGATATACTATACACAGCTGGAGAGCCACCTAAAAGTGAATCAATGTAGTCCCTGATTACAGAAGAAAATGAAACAGGAATTTTTAAGAAATAGAGAATAAAGGTTATAACTAAGACTATTTAAAACTGGACAAAAACGTGCTTTTTACTGTCTATTTAACACTCAAAAGAACAAAGATTTGTACCTGGCTATTTCTAACCTGACTTTGTGTTCTTCAAAAAAAAAAAGAGAGAGAAAATCCATGTCCACACCACAGCTTATCATCCATAAAATCATCATGATTCAGCTACCTACGTAGACCTCAAATTTTCAGGGACAGGAACATTTCAACTGTATCTGCACTGAGCATCTAGTTTGACAGATTTCTGGCCATGGCAGAAATCACCAGTCACTACAGTTAACGTTTTACTAACACACTACTAAAACATGTTGAACATTTACGGGACAATAATCACCATCTGAGTCTTAACCATAATTTTGCACTGCAGTATCAGGCCTGTTAGATGTTATCTGGGAGCCAGAGAATGTCGTTTGCACTGTGATAAAAGCTGAAGCAGAATCAACCCCTTGTTCTATCATCACTGACACTGCCTGTTATAAACAAAATATCTATCAAACCTTGGCAAATTTAGGTCCTAACTGAAATGGCAATTGCCTTGGTGTTTTTAGGAGCAATTTGGTTTAAAAAAAAACCACGAGAGAACAAAACGTTACCCCTTACTGTGAAGAAAAACAGAACTGAGCAGCACCACCAAGAGCAGGGAGGAAACAAATTATTCCAGAAAAATCAAGGTTTGGAGAACCTGCAGTGCTGACTGCTTTACTCCACCTGGAGTTACTTACCCCATTACATTTCTTTCCCCTTCCGCAGCAGGACACCTGCCCTTATGCTTACTTGGGAAAAGAAAAAAATGTAGCTTGGATGGTAGGGAAGTATCTTCCAAGCAAGGACGATCAGGCAATGCTCTGCCCCAGGAAACATTTCGAGCACTGTCACTTGATGGTGTTTAGGAAGAAGTGAGAGGGAAAACACCTAAGGGATTAGCCTACAGGGATTTTCAAGTCATGCAGGCTGGGACTAGCTGAACCAGGAGGTCCTTTCTGGATGCATCATCTATAATTCTTTTTGGCACTGTTCCTTGGCTCTAAAATATACCACCTTCCCCCATACCAGTGGCACTAACAACACGTCTAGTGCAACTCAGCCTTCAGGATAGTCTTGAATCGCACAACACACCGGGGCCGTGCAATTAAATAAGTTACAAATACAGCTTTTGTAAGAAATTTACTTTTTTTGTCTTTCCAACCATGCTAAGAGGAGGAAAAGGCATGCACCTGACATGCAGGTCCGATTGTTGGCACAACTCTTCATCACTGGGGGAAGGAGGAATATTCAAACATGCCTGTCTATCACTATCTAATCAAACTACACATATTATAGATACTGCTTTTATATAATAAATATATAGCCTAGATTCTTCATTTGAACACTACTACTCTTTTCTAACACTAAAACCTGCTTATCCGAAGACTTCACGTAGCTGTAGAAATCTTCATGGGAGGAAATATGTCCTCATGTCATCTATTTTTGGCTTTCCGTGCCATGACGACAGAGGCTGGCCTGGTGTTCCTATATATGAACACTTCTCAGGTAGCAGATCAGCTACCGCAGATTGCCTGGCACCTGCTTGAGGATGAGGTGAACAGAAAGTGAAGTGAAAGTATTTTTGTTTCTTCGAGAACATCTTGGCCAAGCCATATTTGTAGAAGATCAAAACTGAGGAAGGTGTAAACCGTTGAGGAATGGAATCTAATATTCTGGGAGCATGAAATGGTAAAATCAGAGTTCTGAACTTGAACAGGTTTAAGATGGAGTAGAACAAAAATGGCAGGTGCTGGGGAGAAATATCCTTTTCAGGATAAGTATTTTCAAAACCCGGTACTTATATTTTGTTAGTTCTAATCTTCTTTTAATATAACAGCTCTGAAAAGGGAATATAAAAATATGGAACCTGAATGCCAATAGAAACATATTGTAAGTATGATATATCACCAACAAGTCTACTTTTTTAACCCAAGTTGCTGGGTTAAAAAAAACACTAATGCACTTAAAAGCACCTTCTTTTGCTAATATATTTTTTGGAAGATCTGACTTTTTTTTTAATAGAGCAGCTATTAAGAGAAACTAATTATGGTTTTATTTTTAAGGGTCTGGATTTTCTGCTACCTGTATCATTGTAACTCAGGAGTAAGCCCATTCAAGCAAATGAGATGAGGGTTGTGTGACCGAATTTAAACGTGATCAGAAGCAGGCCCACAGATATTTATGGATGGATTGAGTCATGCTTGTTCTGGTTGGATGATTACATCGGTGGAGAATTAGTCTATCATCATGCAGGGCCTAAGCCTCCTTTCTCTTACATCACCACACACCAGGAAGCATTGTGTGGCGTTCCCCAATATTTCACTAGCCTAAAACCAACGAGATGGAAGAACTGAGCCTGCAGCCACAGGCCCCTGTACTAGTTGCACATTGACTACAAAGAAGCTGCCCCCGTTTAAAATCAGCAGATCATCTGGTCTTTCTTCCTTAGTCTGTTTACTTACTAAAACTTCCATATAAGTTATTTTAAGGCCAGTTTCTCATTTAAAATACTAAGTAACTGTGGTCATAAAAGAGCATATACTCTTTTTCTGGCATCACATTCAAGAAGTAACTTTTCCTTCATCTGTCTCCAGTGACACATCTACAGAGATGGTAAGTAGAAATTGAATAGATAACTTAGATTTGACTACTCAAACTCTCTCTACACCAGCTGCAGTTCTGTGAGAAATCTTTAGCAGTCCAAGTCTCTGGGCATTTTGCAACAATTTCTGTGTCAAAGTAAAACAACTATGCCAGACCCAACAGTATTATTCCCTTTTTAGGCACACACCAGGTTTGGTGGTGCTAGAACAACATGTGATCCATCCATCTTATCTCTAAGAATAGGCAACAACAACTATTCAAGACGACAGCTCAGGAAACGTCATGGTGGGCTGCTGTGAGTACCTAGAATATGAGGAGGAGAAAAAAATGGCTGGAAAGTCTCCAGCAACCATTGGAGTTCCTGAGAAGTTTTTTCCCTCATGGCAATGACTAAGAGTAGAGGCAGAAAATCAAAGTGGCAGACTACAAATTCCCCAGACACCAGGTGTTTACCAGAAAAATCTGTTCCCCAGCCACACGTCGTCCCTGTTCTCAGCAGGTTCCACAGGTCTCTCTCCCACCAGGCATCAGGCCGTCTGCCTCCCTAGTACGTCTGCGCACTTCCGCGACGTGGGGAGGATTCAAACCGCCTTCAAGGTGGAGAGCACCGAGCGTGGTGCTTCTTGGATCCAGCTCAGAACCCCAGACACTGACTGAGAACCACAATGGTGTTTACACCGGCTTCTTCATGCTGTAGGCAACTACAGAGCATCTTTTGCTGCTATCCTGTCCCTGGCCAGCCAGTGGTCCAGCAAGGGCACTGAGCTGGAGAACACTGCATTTAAATAATTCCCAGTGCAGTTTTGCTTCCTACCATGACACTTTTTTCTCAAGGTATTTAAGCACCAAGCATTGCAGGTATCGTGGTTTCATATTCACATTATACTCTGCTAATACCACGTAGCGTTTCTCTGCATTAGGCGGAGTATTTTATCTTTTCCCACAAATAAGAGATGTCTGCACAACAACATACCCTATAGGCAGCTTTTTTCATATCTAAATCCCAAGTATTTTGGGGAAAAAGGATTATATATTTATTCAGAAATTAAATGAGATTAATAAATTTGAAAGTAATTTACAAACAGCAATCAACCTCTGCAATGAAGGTCAAAAGAAAAAGGACACATTAGCAATTGAATATCTTCCCTCCCTTTAAAGTTTTAATACCGCATACCTGTTATTAATGGGAAATATCCTTCTTCAAGAGTAGCATTGTCAAAAATTGGTAGGATCCTTTTGCTAATTCTAATCTTCTTTTAATAAAATAATTTGTTAAAAAGGATTATAAAAAAGCATGAAAATGGAATGCCAATAGAAATGTACTGCCTATACAATAAATAGTTAATGTATTTTCTAAATGAATGATTTAAAATAGCTATTAAAGTAAAGAGAATGAGCTTATGTTTCTAGTAATGACTTCTCTGGTGCAGAATGAAATCTGTAAATCCCTGATTGCAATTTCACATCCCAAAAGAACAAGCGGTCCTGGGACCAATGCTTATTGCCTTTATCATTAATACTAGCATAGCACATATGTGATTTTTATATCACTGGTTTGAATATTTAGATTTATACTTGCATATGCTTTATATTTTAAGTCTTATACAGCTATTCTGTCACAAAATAAAACTCTTCCCCGACAAGGCTTTTTTGTATGTACACGCATACATGTATACACAGACTTTCAGTATAACTACAATTTTATTCATAAGAATGCATAATGATTCAGGCTGTGATTGTTAATAAAAATGCATTTCTAACCATCAAATTTGAGTCTATTATTCTAAGTTAATTGCATTTGCCCTAAAGAGACTTGCAACTGGCTGTCAGCCTATTTGTGTCAGTTCCATTTTATTCATCAGTCAATCTTGTCTCCTCTTTTTTCACATCCCATATATTGATCAAATAGATTTGTTAGCATGCCTCTGCAGCTTTAAAAAAGTTTTTGTTATTTGTCAGGTTTATTTGATTAGTATATTAGTTTGCATGTTATCTTAATTGTTATTTCAATAGAAAATAAATGTCCTTTGATAGTCCCACAATATTCCCATTAAATATGATCCATATAACAAGTTAGTGGATGGAGTGAAAGCAGCAAGAAAATAAACACATTAAACCTGTTTGAAAAGGTGGTATTAATCTGCAGCCGTATTGTAGTTGATCCAAAAGACAGGAATAGAAATACATAGAGAGTGAAACAATTTTGATAAACATCAGTGCCGTATCATTGCATATTATGCTTTGTATAAAATACTTCAAGAAAAAGACATGCGATATAAAATAAACTGAGGTCATATCTGGAAGAATGGGTTTTGTGGTTAAGTGTGAAATGGAACTATATTATATAAGGCTTTAGACATTAAAAATTAGGCTAGAGAGGCTGCAGGCAAAGGCAGGTGGAAATGCTGTGTTACACGGGGCAAATTTTTGGTAGGGAGAGCAAGAACAGCTTTTAGGAAGGTATTTATTGGACAAAAGATAGACATCTAAGCAGGTAGCTTCTTCTAAAGTTGTGATACACTCCTTAGTGAAATAAGTGTTTAGCTAGATTTAAAAAATTGAACCAGCATCTTGTGCACATTAGTCACTCAGTTTTGGTAATGACTTCATAAAAACAAAATTTTTACCTCAGTTTTCTCAAAGGGGAAGGTGATGCAACCAGTTTTTTCATACAAATGTCTCAGAAACCTGCCTCTGAGACCTTCATCATCAGCAAGACTACATAACCCTGGTTCCTTGTTTAACATTGAATCCGGGATCTCCCCAGATGGTACCTGAACTTACATAGCATCAGAAATAATTACTTTGTGAAATCAGCAATAATGTGTTTACCATCTCATTAAAAAGAAGATACAAGAAGTTCATGTGTCTTAAGATAACCACTCAATATATAGAAGTGCTGATTTTAGGAAAATTTTAGGAAACAATCTTGTGTTTTACTTGTACTTAAGTACATTGAGCAACCCCATAGCTTTCTGAAACTGAAATGTGAAATTACCAAAGTTTTCCAAATTTCTTGTGAAAAGCTAAGTTCTTTCATTTCTTTGGCCAGGATTAGTCTTTGTATTATTTACCTTTAGTCACCTAGAAGTTTGATTTCTGGTCTGGGTAATTTTCCATATTTTGTCTGTAGCCAACAGCGGGGGGTGGGGTGACAACAAGGACAAAACAAGTCTTCCAAAGAGCAATTTTTTCCTGGCTTAAACTCTTCTCTCAAGATGGAATGTCTTGCCAGCAGGATGGGCTTGTCTCTTCCATTGATTGTTGTAGGCGTTTAGGCCAGACTGAACACCACCCTAAGAGGGACCTATCTCATTACAGCAGGAGCATTTTTAAATGCCTATACCTAGCTGTGGACACTTGAAATGTCCAACTCCCAGATTGTTATTTTTCATCTGGAACCTCTTTAATAGTATTCATACCAAACAATCATGCTAAAGCTTCAGATGCCCTAAAATAGAGCTCAAATTCGCAATTGTCCTAGAGCAGTTAGCAACACTCCTGCGATTCAGAAGCACACGGCGTGATGATAGTTTCAAGCTCAACTGTTATGACCAGCTAGTATGGAATATAAACAGGAACAGATGAGAAGAATACAGCCTCAACATTTGAGACAACAAAGAAAGAGTGAAATGATTGCTACATAAAAGACATTTCAAAGACCTCCCAGAAAAGCAGGCATAAAAATCCCCAATAAAAAGGCTCAGCAAGAAAACTGTCACACCCCCTAATCCTCAGCAGACTTTAACAAGATGTTCGCATGAGGCAGAGATTGTCTCTTGCCCCAGAAGACAAAAGGCACAGAAAACAATACCGTCTAGCATAGGATTAGGAGGCAAGAGGTAGATAAAAAGGATTCCTTAACCTTACAATTAGAAACCCCAACTGCCCAGCCAAAAGGGTAATCAGAAACAGACTGCAAACCTGTGTCACAATAATTGCTGCATCTTTCTTTGCTCTTTGAAAACTGATATACTTTCTGAAGATTTTTTTTAATTTATTGCCACCCCAAGAAAGGTTTTGATGGCCACTTAGCTACAAGAAAACTGCTGCTACCAAACCACAATTCAGCACACATGGCAGTAGCCTTTTATTTCCCATTCCTTGTATTTCCACCTCCTCCAACCAAGCAAAAATCAGATTACCAATGCTCATTCCAACCTCCCAGTAAATTGTACAACTAAAAGCAAAATTATATGTAATGCACTAGTCTTCGAACAAATGATCAGCTTACTGTGCCCTAAACAAGACACATACACAGATTCTTCATGCCAAACCTGGCATAAGCATGTACTCTGATTAAAAAGGAAACAACTTAGTTGTTAGTTGTTATAACAAGCATCTTTAGCTTTATTTGGTATTACTAATGCCTTTAAACAGAAGGCAGGGTACTGGCAAGAGTAGAAAACAGACTTGAAGGGGGAGAAAACCTACAGGCTGGAAAGAAACTACAGTTTCCAAATTTTGACCCTCCTGCTGTAGCTAACTGGTGACCATAAGCTATAATAGCTGTAGAAGTTTGCTGCCTAAAAATTTAAGACTCTTTCTGAAGCTGAACAAGGCAACCACAAGACATTGACAACTGCATTTACAGAGTATATATTAACTTACAGACATGACTTCAACACCCAAACAATCATACATGCTTAGGAACCTTACACGTCCTCACTTTGCAGGGGATTATTTGAGGCACGCAAGAGTTACATGGTTAGTGCAAGCACTCATTGAGGGACCACCAGGATTTAAGCAGTCACCACCTCCAATGGGCAGTTGGTGTTGCTAGCCTTTCCCAGTCTTTCTTGTACCATCAGGAAAAGAAATGTCAAGTAAATTCTTTTTCCTTCAGGTGCAAACTACTACTCTATGCTTTTGTGATCCTACTGTCTATCGGACCTTAAATTTCCTGCCTTAAGCTCATGTTCAGTGGTCTTGTTCTGTGCAAGATAGACACTACCTCAGAGCTGCCTCATATGCTGTGGCAGATGAAATAATCCCTCTTTAAGGAAACTACTTGAAACCACTTAGAAAGAGGTTGGCAGAAATGCAACCTTAACCATTGTCATTTGTTATGGAAAGACATAAACAAGTCACACTTCCCCAAAGAACCATGGCTTGAAAACAAACGCACATGCTTCTGTTCTCTTCTAGTAAAGCTCAAAGAAAGCAAAAAGCTTGGCTTACACATACTTGTAGAATAAAAGGGAGAAAATTTATCTACGAATTTCTAAGTAAACTTTCTGGGCCTTGGCCCAGATCAGAGCAAGTAACTCACCATGTACATCCCCAAAGCATGTAGCTAGTAGCATACCAGGCAGAGCAATACAGGATGGGAACCACTGCAAGGTGGGAGCAGAGGGTAGTGTGGTCCGCATGCTGGCATAAGCAAATTAATCTCTTCTCAGACACACAGTGCTCCAGGGACTCCAGGTCTTGCTTGTGGCGTAGTGTCAGAGACTCACAAGCCTTCGCCTACAAGCACATTCATCCCCATGCCATGAGGAGCTTTGCTGCTATCCTGCTCAAAGGCCAGCTATGCCTGAGTCAAGAGCCTGGAAATAGGACCATGGCACCCTGTCTGTTGTGTCAAAATCATTTTCAGATCATATTTTCCTCACTTTATAAGCAAGCAAGCTTCTGGTTGCCACTGTTACAACCAAAACTTCAGATTTACAAGCTAGGCTAGTATTTGTCACAATTCACATTCAGATCCAGATTTACCAAAAAAAACTACAGAACATTAGCTCTCTGCATGACCCGTGTGGCACAAAATCCCACATCCAGTGGGATTACAATGCCACCCAAGTATTCAGTCATTTAGACAAGACCTACGTCTTCCCCTCCAAGCAGGCATTGCCATGCTGAAACAGAAAAATAAAGATTGATGAACTAAACTTGAACCCCCACCATACACTAAAACCATGGTTCAGAAAACTAGGCTGCATGTATTACAGTGGTTATGTTTAATATCTTATCTGCTACCTTCAAAAACTGAAATCGCAGCATCTTCATATGTACTATTGATAGGAACAGGGACGCGATGAAGCACGCAGTGATGAGGTCTGTATTCAGTTTCATTACCAGTGTTTTTCTCGGTTGCAATTATTTTAATGAAGTTTTTTGCCTAATTAAGATTTTACAATTTGGCATAGGAAGCAGATACAACACCTGATACAGTATGCCCTGAAGCCAAACATTCCCATCAGCTTTAATGGGCATTCGGATGGCCCCTTATGGATCAAGGTAGAGATATTTCACTGATCAGGTGTGTGAAGACAACTCAGACATGAGCCACCAGAAAGACATAGCAAAAAAGGTAAACTCTACTCACTCAGAAACTCAGGGAGGAGGAATGCTGCATTAGTGAGTCAGGATCCTTGGGCAGTCTCTGCTCCTCTGGGTAAGTCAAATCGTGTTGACCATATGAAAACTGGCCGTGTCCCCTGAGGGGCAGGAAATAATCTCAGTGAGAGACCAGAGGACACACAATCCGTAAGGGGAAAGGGTATCTTCTAGCTTCTATTAAGAGATATTTTTTCATGCTTGTGAATTCAGTTAGGTAACTAAGTCTCTGGCTGCAGTATCTTGACTTTTTTCTTTCCTCCAATAACAATAGTGTTCTAAACTGTTTACAAAACACCAGTGCCCATGTGGGATAACAAAGCCACCAGCTGAAGAGCTTTTCCTGCTTAGTGAAGCCTTCCTCTCCCCTTCTTGTTTTCTAGAACTGGACAACCCCATCCTACAGCCCCTTGGAGACTCAGGTAAGTCCCCCACCTTCTCAGCTCCTTCTCCCCACAGTACACAGGGCATGGCACCGCACCTTTGTGACTGCTAAAGTGGCCCCTTTCATGCAAGAAAATGAGCTCAATTATTCTAATTCCATGGGGGATATGAGCAACATTTTTGCCTTAATACTGACTCATCATCTGTTTCAGATTCCAGTCCATCTTTAAAATGAGACTGTTATTTCTATTAAAGACTTAAAGAAACATTTTAAGATTTACTCAAAATAGCAGAACAAGCATAGAAGTGCTGTGCAGTGGGCTAAGCCTACAAGCTTTTGAGTAGGAGGATAAAAAGCTCTTAACCTCACAACCATTTTCTTATGAAAACCAGGTAAGAGCCTCCAAAAGGCCAGCCCAAGAGCCACACAAAACCTGCTTGTTTCAATTTGCAGGATTTCAGTGGATTACTTTGGGATCAGACAACCCCCAAACTGACACCTAACCACCCTACAAAGGCTGCTGATTCTACACCTTACCTTGGAGAACAGCCTTGACTTTGCTCTCTTCCTCTTACCCTTATTTATCTGCTGAAGAAGGAGGAAGGCCCATGGCCCCCTCCCTTCCCAGCTGAGGATGTTTTCCTGAGCGAGGGTTCTTGAACCAGTCGGCACCACCTGAAAGCCTTTAGAAGGGGGAGATATGCCAATTTATCTGCTTCCTACCCACCACAGCAGAAGTGGGTAATGCTTATCTGCTACCTTTACTTCTGACAATGACCTTTAATTGGAGAGTCCCAGCTGGAGGCAACCTAAGAGACCTCTCAGATTTTGGCAGTGGCCCTCTGCAGTCCTCACTACGATCGTTAATCGGGGTGTCGCTGATTAGAGGGTGAGCACACCAGGCTGTGCAACACCCACAGGCTGGGCTCTTCCAGTAATAATGAGCTGCTGTTGGAGACCGTGTCATCTAAAGAAGTGTAGAAAGCACCATTGCCCCCTTAGGACCTTACTTAATGGTGCATCCAAGACCCTGTTGTTGTAGACAAAAAGCCTGCACCCAATGGCTCTGCATTTATGTGTATTGCAAACACACACAACGCAAGGTTTCTCTGCTAGTTAGAGGACACTGCTGGGGGTTTGCTAGGCAAAGTCAAGACAACGTTCGTCTGCTCTCATAAAGCATGAGGAGGTAAATCATTCTGTGCAACTTGGAAGTCATTCAGATGGTACTTTTGGCATTCCCCCCCCGCTCCCGCTTTTGTTCTGTCAGTCTGAAGAGAACAGCTCGTGTGATGCAATTTAGAATGGAGCTTTTTTAAAGCTTTCACTCAGGAAAAGCTTCAGGAGCTCTGGGGGTATAGCTTAGCTCCGAGAAATAGAAAGGAAGCAAGTTTGCATTGACAGCTTGATCCCAGAGAGAGGTGGCTGCCTGCTTGTCTAACAGGTCCTCTGGGTCTGGATGAGGCAGAGACAGAGGAGCAGTCATATTAAGTGAACGCACGCTGCCAATGTTAAAGGAACAATTATCATTATTCTGCATAGTTCACTGTTTGCTACTGCTATTTCCTTCAATAAAACCTCTTTTCGCTTGCCAATTGGAGCTTGTCATGTAACAATATTTCTTATGCACAATACACATACTAAAATGCCCCTGTGTTTTTAATACATTTATAGTTGTTAACAATAGCGGTATAGTGACAGAAAAAATGTACTTGCTTTGAATACAGAATAGATTGAAAAAGGAACAAACCAGAGGCCCTGCTCTAAAGATTAATGGGGGTTAGGTTTTGCCTAATCTCAGTGTTAAAACAGTGACACCTCTTCCATTTCTTCGACACCCACTTTTTTCCTCCCAGGGCCTGGGCTGTGACCTCCTTGCTTGGAAGGGATTGTACACCTGAGCCTTGAGCGAAAGCTTCAGGGAAAGTTTTGATGTGGGGAAGTGTCGAGGAGAGGGCTGAGCCACCCCCATGCCCAGGCAGCCCCGAGGGGGACGGACGAGGGGTGCTGCTCCTGGGCTTTGGAGAGCTCAGTGCGCTGAAGGTTGCCCAGCCAACCCTTTGATCCTTGTGCGTGGCCCACAGATGGGTGGGGGGTGCTGACCTACCCTCTAGCTACACCTGAAACCTCTGGTGGTCGCTGCTCACATCAGGCACTAGCAAAACTCCTTGTGAGTGCGGTTTCTTGCAACCCAGGACAAAGAGCCGGCGCTGGGGAACGGCTGGCGTTTCACCGAGGCTGCGGGAGCTCTGCAGCTCTCCTCTGAAAGCTCGTACAATGAAGACATTGTGCTGGTACTGCACTTGCCAACGTTACAAAGCCAGGCGGAAATGACCACAGTGAAGGTGCCACGGTGAGAAGAAATTACGTGTTTGCGCTTGTGGGTAGGCTGAACCTAATATTTCATACAGCCAAATGAACAAGCAGCTGTTTGGAAATCTTTGTAGCACGGTCATGAAGGGAACTTTCTTCTGCCATAAGATTCATGTTTTCTAAGAACAGTATTTTGTTCTGAACCACTTAATATACACAGGAAAAGACATCTTGAGTGTTCCTGGACTCTCCTACACTATCCAGGAATAGTGATAGACTGTGAGTTTAAGCACATCCTTCCACTGCACAGCCAGAGAAGTGTATTTAATACTGTGAGCAGAACAGTTACCATGTTTGTCTTTGCCAGAGCTGGCAACACCACACTGTCCTAAAAGTACTTACTTCATAATTAAGAAACAGTGAATGTCATCTGTGTGCCTCCAGAATAGATGTTCTGCATCTTCGGTGGCCCCCAGGAAAAAGAATGTTTTGTGAAAAGATGTATAGCATGATATATCTTCTGTTTCAGATGTTGTTAATTGCTCTGTCTACAACTCTTTCTGAGGAAAAGAGCAAAGAAACCCAGAGAAGGCTACCATACTGGAGGCTGTTTTGGTGCCTGATCTGTTGAGATCCCTGGAAGTCCTTCCACTGACATCTGCTGATATTGGATCAGGCCTTTGCAGAGCTAAATAAATAGTTTTCCAGCACGGTCCAGCAAAGACTGCCCAGCAGCACCCGGGGAGGGACTCAGGTGGTAGTGAGATTAATAATGCTTGCTATAGCGGACAAGTCCAGCTCCCAGTTGTGTTCCAGTATGGCATGCAGATGAAAGAGAAAAAAACTAAGTGTTTGCTAGGAAACTCTCTAGAAGACATAAGACTCTCACAGATTGCCACTCATCCCTGGATTTGAATCAAAGAAAAGCTTTTATAACTTATTAGAAGACGTAGGGTTTTGTAGTCATATATTATCACATGCCAATTCACCACGAGTAGAGCTTTAAGAACCATCTATGAGAAATGCTGCATCTTCTGTGATTTGCAGCTCTATTTGACGGCGTTTAAGCTCTTTGGATATATTCTAAGTATATATGTGGTTTTGATGGTGTTTCCCCTCACCAAATCAAAACGCTGACAGCCTCTGAGCTCCTCTGGCATTAATGCTGTGCAAGGATATCTTTGTGACCATAACCGTGTGTAATACCTGCTTTGGGAGTAAGCTCTTGGCACACAACTTCAATGTCATTCAGAAAGTGGTGCAGTTGCCAAAGACCTTGGGACATGAAAGGAAGACACTGTGCTGTCTTTTCATTGGAAAGCTCACAAATTCTGCCTAGAGATCCCTCTGATATTTTCACTTTCCAATAGATAGTGCTTACCAAAAATAAAACTGAGATTTTTAAGTGCTTCCTAAATTTCATGACACAGAGTTTTATGTGGAAAAAAAAAGTTCTTTTGTAATAAACTCAATATTTTCTGTTTTACATTACCTATAAACTTCCCAGACTAAACAGAGTAAGCAATTACACAAGCATGTCCATGGGTGAGACCTACCTTTAGTTACTGTGCCAGTGTATTAAATAAAGCCTTGTCAACTTCTGGATACTGCGTTCTGGTTAGGATTTTGTTTCTGAAACTTGATCATATTGGCAGACAGCCTTAGCCTCATTGATGGGGTGAGTAATTAACCATGAGAGGAAGGAATGAAGACTGAATTAATGCAGCAGTGCTATAGAGGCAGTGGTAATAATAATAATAATAATAATAATAATGATGATGATGTTTGCTTTTTCTTTAATTTGAAAACAACACGATCAGTTCAGATAAGATAATGCATCAAAATCTCCAGCTTCACACTCTGAAGGCAGGAATAAAGAGAATTGGAGCATTTTGAGTTATCCCTGCAATACAACAAGCAGCTGCCCATGGGCACTGGGATGGACCTGCCCCAGCACCCAGTGCGGGGTGTCCATGCAGCCCCATCGGTGGGGTGGCTTCAGGGGCTTTGCCTGGGGCTGTGCATCCCAAATCTCTGCAGCCCAGGGAGGTGACAGGGACTGGCATGGCCCTGTGGTGGCTGGGGTGACCTGCTGACATTAATGAAAACAAATAGGTGCTCTGCTTGGAGGGGGAAGGACAGGGCTGTGTGTTTTCAGTTAGAGTTCAGTTTGAGACTGACTTGCTCTGAGTTTGTTTAATTATCCCTTTTAGCAAAACATCAGGAGAGTGCAGCCTTGAAACAGAAAGAAACAAAAGAATATGGAAAGAAGACTTTATTTTTCTTTATAATAGCTTTTTAGGGCTGTTTCATGCAATAGAGCTGCCACAGCACCTACAAGATCCAAAAATCCAATCTGCGTCTTAAATTCAACTTCAGAAATAGCTACTTCTTCTCGCAGACTCCCAGAGAGGATGATCTGTTTCAAGAGCTGACGGAGTAACAACAGGGTGCCAGGATGCCCTGATCATAAATTGGAGGAAATTAATTCAAAACAGGCAAAAGAAAAAAGAATTACCTATCAGCAAGTGGTATGTGAAATGCCACAAGATCCTGCTGCTCTCTGGACTAACCCCAATTACTGCAATGGATTTATTTCCTGGAGGCCATTTCATACAGTCACATCAGCCAGGACATAAATACAGACCTAAAGAAAAACTTGGTAGGAAAGAAAACAGTGGCTGAAGAAGAATTTGGAAAATCCAATCTAGAAACAAACCCTGGGGTCTCCGGCACGGCTCTTCCGGAGGATGCACGCCCATATCCCACACCCTGGCCCATGGGTTTCAGTGATTGCGTTGCCTGTTGGCCAGCTGAGGTTATGTTTCTGCTGCAGTGAACACTCGATACCAAAGCTGTGAAGTTCCTGCAAAAATCTGGTGATTTATCGCGGTGCTTCTCAGCCGAGGGCTCCCGAGGACCTGGCGCCAAGCTCCGACACGGAGCGATGGAGAGGGCAGGTCTCCGGGCAGGCACCTGTAAACCAGCCGGTGAACACGCTACAAAAGCAGTTGTGAATTTCGCTATTGTGTTCTTTGAGAGCATGAATTATGTCTGGTGTCTAATGCAGATGATGATGTCTGATGCAACAGGGACTTTTGAATTAGCACATGAAAACCTTTTCGTAAAGTGTTTGGTCCTCCTTCTTGCAAAGTCTGTTACAACTCTAAAGTGTAAGCGAACAACATAAAATTCACACTGATCCTTCAATTCTTTTTAAGCATCCTCAAATCCAACTTTTTTTTTGCCGCTGTACATCATACTTTTTATAGTTAAAACTAATTTTAAAGCAAAAAAGAACATAAACAATATACACTGACTCTTGACACTCCACTGCTTTTTTAAACTAGAATAATAAAAATTTGCAAATGAACAAAAGAGTGGGAGGAAGATATCTGATTTACAATGTTTTTGAGATAAAGAACACTATAAAAAAAGATCAATGTGAATAATAAAGCATTGTTAACTGAGTCATGACATTTCTATTCTCAGTGAAGATTTGAACAGTAGAGCTCTGCAAATGAGCACCTTGTGCCATTTTCAAAGTGTGAGGAAGACATATAATTATAATTTTTAAAGTGAAGAGAATTTTTAAAAAACCTCTGTGAAAAAGTTTATTGAAAAACATATCGACATATCAATACGACATAAATTACTTTAATTTTATTAAACTAGGAGGGGGGAAAACCTCTTTTTGAAGACTGGCTGCAGAAAACATTCCTTGAAAAGAATTTTCTTTATTAAAAACTCTTTTGCTAAGATGAAACAGCACTGAATGTCAGCACTACCGTATATTTATTCTGTAACTCTCCCAACAGCTGAGATCTATAAAAGAAACGTATTTTCAAAACAGTTTTAACCTCCATTGTCTTGATCATTCGTATTAACATTTTTCATGTCACCTATTGAAATCCCTTAAAGGAACCTTTTATTCAGTCAAAATTAATGAAGCCATTTTCTTAAACAACCTCCAAAAAGTAAAAAGGATGTAATGTTGCGCATTTTATTTTACATACATTTTCTGCCATTTCACTTATTTGTGTGATGTGAGCAAAACTTCATATTTATGCTATCAAATCTGCAGAGAAAAGTGATTCTGAAAGAGAAGAAAACTAAGTCTGCTCTTGCTGTGTGTGCAATTTAAATCCACAGTGAAAATACAGCATTGATCAGATTACTCCAATTGAGTCATTTAGTGCTTTGGCATTCATGAAGTTAGGAACCAGCTGTGAAATCATAGTTGGGGCCAAACTTTGCTGTTAGGTGAGTGCACATGGCTCCCATTTTCTTCAAAGGGAATGACACACATGGCCAATATTTAACTTTCACCTCTTCCATTCTTCAGCTAGCAAAGCCAGAATCAATGGACTATATGCAGGCAATTTAATAGAATTAGGAATATAATCAAGATTTTCCAGGACTTACTGGTGATTTGAGCTATATAATTCAATACACCTCAAAGCACAGATGCTCAGCATATTCTGAGAATCAGGCCATCTCAAATGTCTTATTTTAAGCAGGTAAAATCATAAATCACTTTGAGTATCTTGGCCATTGGATCCTAACAAACAGGGCGTAGGATAGCTCTTCAAAATCATAAGCTCCAATTTCTGGGTTGGCTGCGATGCCTGGGAGACTAACCACATCCCAACCCATTTTGGGTACTGCATTTGCACACATTTCTCCCTGCCGTTACCATTATGGGCAAATGTCCCTCTGCAGCAGCCGTCACCTCGAGAAAATCTAGGTTCTGCTCCTGCAGATTGCCTGGCATGGTATGGACTGCTGGGATGGCCCACAAGACTTTGAGGCATAAGTGTCACAGAGAGAAAAAAGGATGCATCCCAAATTCTAGCTGCCTCATGGTGTATGCAGATCTTCATTTCAACTCAAGGTCAAGTGGAAAACTTTCCTACCATCCTTGCTGACTCTCCTCTTCGCTTTCCCCCGACTCCATCTGTTCCTCACCCATATCCTTCGTTCCGCACTCGCCTCCCTCTTCTTCCTGTGTCCATCTGTTCCCTCCTTCCTCAACACAAGTTGGGGAAGGGAAGTAAATTCAGTCATTCACTGAACAGATTTCAAGATGAACCCCCTCCCTCTCCAGTTCTAACTTCATTCATCATGGTAAAAATTATAATGAATAGAAATGTTGAAGGTGAAAATTTATTAGGGATTGTGTTGCTTTCTTATATCAAAAGCAGTTAAAGCTGCATATAAACATTGGCTTCATTCATTTTTCTTAATATATGGTATAATTAGTGAGAAATATTAGTGGAAGTGCTTGCCATGCAGTCCATCAACACATGCCTGTCAGAGTTTAGGATCTGGGCCAAAATTTTTTGCCAGCCCTGTGATAGATTTATAATAAGCCTATAGATGGCTTTACAGTCATCTGGGTCACTAATTCATGAAGTTAAAATGTATGCAATGAGGTCAAAAATTCACTATTGATAAAATACCCCCTTGCAGGATTGCACCATTAGCTTTGTTACTGCAACAGCAAAATAAAGTAAACCCAAAACGCTTGTGAATTACCAGTCCATCATCATAAATCAGAAGAGAAGCACTTGCACAAGTTCATGATGTCATATGAAGCCCAATATATATATTTATAGCCTTGTGTACTATTTCCTGTTTCCATACGACAAAAATAAACAGTGGCTAAATCCCCTGTATCCTTATGCCTGCGCTCAGCAAAATGTAATGGGCAGGAACCATCATATGCATTATCATGAATGCACCCATGATAATTTAGTCTGGAGCAGCTTGCTTCAGGTCAGCTGTGATGCCTGCTCGTCCTCTGGCCTCTCCTACGTGGATGAAAGCAGTTCCCATGGAGTTTGCTCCATCTGCTGTAGTCCCACACCCCCTCCTACTTTGCCTCCCTGACCCTGGGAGAGAGAAGGAAGGAAGATTTAAGCCTCCAAGCCCTACGTGTGGAGTGGACGGCCTGGCAAGCACAGCAGAGGTGGAGGAGCTCACCACCCATGTGGGGACCTGGGCTTGCCACGACGAGGGCCTGGGACATCTTGTCCACCAAGACGGCTAAGCCATGGAGGTTGGAGCGTGGGCCGCAATTTCCTCTCTTCTCCTTTGATGATTTGGGAACCTCAGCTAAGGTTTCTGGGGTGTTTGGGCATGGATGATGCCCCACATTTCATCGCAGATCTCCCAGCCCTCAAATTTTCTGTACCTACCTGAAACAAGAACTTCGGTGTTTGCCAGTGATCCTTTGTCCCTCTTCTGAGGTGAAACTTTCTCTCTTAGCAATTTGGTTTCTTTTTGGCTTCCGTCCCAGCAATGAGACGGGGGTAACAGCAGCCGTGCACCACCCCATGTAGCCTCCCCGTGCAAGGAAGCACACGCGTTTCTACTTGCCCCCAAAGGCACAACTCCTGAAGTCAACGACTGTCACTAAGTGGCTGGGGGTCATACATGTGCCAAACCACATTTACTGACAGTGTCCCCCTGAAACGTTGTTTTGTTCTTCCACCAAGGCAGCTGCACCAGCTCCCTGCCTCTCGCGGCGCTCCCCGGGGTGACGCCAAGCGGCGAGGACCATCCCGGCAAGCTGCTGGCCCCATGCGTGTGTCACACCGAGCAGGCATACCCCTGGCATCCCCTCCCGTTGCTGCTGGCAGACAAATTATGTCCTTCAGACTGGCAAGAAAAAGTATTTTGCTTTTCTTTTTACTTTTTCTTTTTTGAAACATGGCCATCAAAACCTGGGGTTTGGGTTTCATTCTACTATGAGTCTTTTCAAACCAAATTAGTTCATTTCAAGCCTTTATACTTACAAGTTACCACCCATCAAGTCTGATGTAGCTCTGCCTGCTTCATCTCAGGACTGAATGGACATGGCACACAGCTCTTTCAGTGATGAGCATGTGATATATTAAATAGACAGGCAGCGACAGCGGTGCATGGGATAACAAATGGCAGGGAGGTCAGCCAGGAGTTCCTTTGGTTCTTTCTCCGCGCTGATACATGAAGATGCCTCACAGTGAAATTAAAAGGTTACATGTCCTAAACTGCTGGAGTTTTCCCCACGGTTCACCATTAACCCTTGGGACTCCTTGCCACAGGGGTGTGAGGCAAAGGGCCACTGCCAGGATGGGTGGGCAACAAACACCACCAGCAAGCAGAGCCACAGGCTCCCTTGTCCTTGGCTTTTAAGACACATATGAGCCCTTTGTGGGGTGATAGATCGGTTCTCCTCCTCCTCTTTCAGTGGCAACTCCCCCTAACCAGCTGCTCAAAACTCTTTAGCGTTACCCGCATTGCTGCAGTCCCCGCCCAGCAGAAGAGAGCACCTCTAACCCCCCCAGCCCCTTGCCAAAAAGAGACTTAGAGCCCTTATATGCCACTATATAAAAACTAATTTCAAAAGCATGCCAGGAAACTCCAGCTTCCTATTCTCTAGGGCTGCAAGACGCCGGTTTGTGCCTAGGCCAACGAAGAGAGAGAGAGGTCAGGGGACCTACTGTAGATGCCAGCCTTGGTATCAGTGCTCCTCGCTGCTAACCAGAGGCATCTGGGGCTGGCATCAGTGGGAAGTGAGTGATTTACTTTGTGCCTTCATGAATTTAGACTGTAGTCACCTGCCTAAATCACCCAGCATTAAAAAAAAATAGAAATATCATGCGAGTATTGAGACTATCTCTATCTGTAATACAAGCATGGGTGAACGATCCCAGTCTTTTACCGCAACAGCCAAGGCAAGCCCCAGCTTCCCTGTATGAGGAAGAAAGTTGCTATTTCATGATGCTATTTTAAAAAGGCACATTGTGGGGGTTTACCTCTAGCTGCCACTGCATAACAGTCTCACACTGAATAATCTGGGCTTTCTTCATCATGGTACACTTATTTTTCCCTTTTAATTCATTTCAGTGGATGATTTCTACTCGTTAAAAACACAGACATTTGTGGATATCTGAAGCTGAACACAGGTTCTCAAAAATGGGTAACAAATTTTGACGCTCTGCCTATCTCTAATTGTAGTTTAATTTTTTTACATTCTCATTTAACAGTAATCATAAATAATATCAGTTGTACATAACATATTTTTTAAGCCTATTTGGCTCCACTTATTTGTTCCAAACTCTCAACTTACTACTGTTCATGCAGCAACAAACTATAAAAGAAAAAAAAAGTGCTAACCACTTTTTTTTTATGCTGGTCTAGCATAATCTTTACTTCTTTAGATATTTTGTGCAAACATTAAATTGATAAAAGACATAATGTAGATGGACCCACAGTTGAACTGAAGGTAATTGCATAAAAATGAAATGGAGACCTATAATTGTACACTGCTTTAGCCTCTATCACACTGTTTTCTGGAAGCAAGGATCTCGCTTGTCATAGCAAGTTGCTTGTTACGGTGATTGCATGAAGACTTGATCTAGCTGTACAAGACAAGTATAACATTACTTAAAGGGAGCTTTTCAGACTAAGAGTCTGACACTAAAATGTACTGTATTTTCAAAGATGTAGTACGCTTTAACAAACAGAAGAGTCCTTGAATGACAGCTTTTGTTACCCTTTTGTTTGATGGTGCTATATTGAAAAATTCAGGTTATGTCTATGCCTTTCTGTTTCTGGTTTTGATTTCTCTTCAACAGCACTTCAAGAATAAAAATTGACTCAAACCATGAATAGTAGAAGTCGGTGGATACAGTAAATGTTAGTCTGGCATTTACTGATTACTTCTGTCTGATTTTTTTTGAGTGTCATTTGTTGAATGCTTAAATGCATTCTGTGGGCCATTGTACCGTTGCAGAAATGGGGAGCTTAACAGATATGTTGTGATTTAAAATATATCTGGTTTAGACTTTTGGCCCAATTTTGAAAGTGGAAAATGATAGAAATTGTCATTCTTGCCTAGGCCTTTCAATCTGATCCCTGTGTATTCAACTGCTCAGCCTGTTCGTAGCTCTCAGCCTGGACAAACAAGATCTGCTTTTAAGATTGGCACCTGAATAACAGGTGGGGCATGTGTCACAAATCAATTATTATCCAATAAATCCAATGCATAAGCAGGTCATTGCTTCCTCCAGAGCTCCGCTACTTTAATTAGCACAGCTTTTCCTGGAGACAGTATGTTATTGAATGAAAGTGTGAGAAAAATTGTGGTATGTCATGGATTTATAAACACTGGAAAACAGTGGTTACTGTACATGTACCTGCATCCAACATGCATGAGTTTTCACATTTTGGACTCCAGAGGCTGGCCAAGAAGTCAGAGCGGGGGGAAAAAGCTGTATTTACTTAGTCTGGGGGGAAAACCATCAACAAGTTATCACAGATGGGCAAAATCATATGTGCTTTGCCCAGGAGGCTGGTTTTCCTATGACCAAGTGTACAACCTGTGCACGAGCACTGCTTGGCACTGCTGGTTCACACCCAGAGGAGCCACTGCCTCTCCTGCCCTTCCCAAGTCTTGCCTGTGGCTTTCCTTCATCACAACACTCGCAAAACCAGACATTATAGGTTTCCGAGTCTCCTTTTTGTGCCATTGCTGTCTTACTGTCTCCTTCCCTCCACTTTTCTCTATCCCCCAGTCACTCCCTGCCTAAGGCCAATCTGTAAACTCTCCAGGACAGGCAAAATCCACATGTCCTTCACAGTAAACTTTGTCATTACTACAAGTTCAACATCAAACCAAAACATCTGTCAACACACTGTTTTAAAGCAGTGATTTAAAGTTAAAATGAAAATGATAGCGTGGTATTTCTTCTTATCCTCTCCCAAGGTCTTACTCTGCTAACCTCTATCCAGCTTTTCTGCTTCTACATATTTCACCACATGAAGGTGATCTAAACCAGCACAAAATCTGACTATGAGTAAAAATTTAAATGAATTGCTCACTCATTGTGTAAGTAAATAGAATCATAGGAATCACAGAAAAATTAGCTTGGAAGGGACTTCTAGAAGGCACCTCGTTTGGCCTTTGCCTCAAACCAGCAGTAGCTAACTCTGCAGTAAGAGCAGGAGGAGTTGGGGTCTGGCTTCTCCATTACCCTGGTTATGAAGTGGAAGACAACATCCAGCACTGTTCTTTGCCTTCTCTTCTCCAGGCCAACCAAGCCTAGCTCTGTCAGCTTCTTCTCATACATCAGATGCTCCAGACCCCTCACCACCTTGGTGACCTTCACTGGACTTGGTCCAGATAACAGTTAGACCTCAAATCTTTGCTTCCCCCAACTTTTAGCCCAATGATCCCAGTGTTTTTTCACCTACCTTGCAATCCACCCATCCCATCCACGTTTCCTCCTTTTGGCTGCAAGGCTGAGGGGGACTATGGGACATAACTGCGGTTTCATCAAGTTTCACTCTCTGCCAACCTTGTCTTGGCTTTTCTTTAATATATGTCAGGTGTACCTGAAAAACAAGAGAGGTACAGGGTCTCTCTTCTGGCTCCTTGCAGCAGAGTGCAAACTAAAACTGCTTTAGAACACTTACTGTACCTCTCAGAAAGTAACGTTTGCAAAACTGACATGTTTGTCAAGATTGATTTTCTGTATATAGCTCAAGAGCAAGCATATCACAAGATTTAAGTAAGATAAAAAGTGAGGCTGTGCTTGATGTGAGATGCAGGAGTTAATCAGCTGTAGATAAGAGCTGATGAGGTTTTATCATCCCAGCCATAGAGAGAATGACTGTGTTTCTTGGCCTCTTGATCGCTTTGGAGGGTAAGTGAAACTATATATCAACCCATGCTTATCTGTGCCTGAGAAGTTCTTTAAGAATAAATTGAGCTCAGAACTCTTCTTAACCTTTCCCCTAGTTGGAGCTTAAAATTAAGCTCTCCCTCTGGTTTTTGAGCTGCTTCTCTGGCATGCTGACAGCATGTGAAGTATCCCATCTTCTAGTTGACTTCCAGTCCAACAAGACAAGCGTGGATAAAGTTGTGAAATAATGAATCTGGATGTTAAACAGAGACCAGCTGGCTTGCTTTGCTACAAGATTATCAACTATGGTGAGCTGGCACATCTGCATCTAGGTACCACCTACACACATATTGTTGGCTGTAAATTTGGGGAAACAGAGCTGCTGTTAAAAAATAACAAGATAATTGTTTTGCCTTCTTTCATATCACAAACTGAAGTTAGGTTATCACACTCAAAATAGATGTCGACTGAGGCAATAGTGCTGTTCTCTCTCCTAACTTGACCCCACCCAGTGGAAGTGAATTATTACTTAGTCTCAAAGTTCACTGAGTTTAAGAGAAAACTTTAAATGCAAGTTCACAAATGCTTATGTTATGAAGAAACTTTACTTGTGTAGAGACTGAAGTCATTAGATAAGTAGGGTTAGGCCTTGGAAGTAAACAACTGTAGGCTTGGAAATTCTGCATATGTTGTTCTTTCTGATCTCTGTCTTAGTATCGTAAACAATCTTTTTTTTTTCCTAATCCCACCAGATAACCAGCTTACAAATGAAAAACATACAGATGAAAAGCCTATGAAAGGTATTGTTATGAGTTCTGTCGCAGAATTCAGTATCACAGGCGCTTCATCAAAGGGTACCAAAAAAGCGAAGAAATTGTCAGATGCGAGCACATCATCCATTGCTTCCCTGGAGAAATGCAGAGAATTCGCTTACATTGAAGATGACGCATCAGTACATCAGAGAGACACTGACGGTATGTTTTATAAAACAGATCACATTTAAGCTGATTTCTAAATAATGCCCATTGCAAGAGTGTTATGTGTATCTAACTTGAAATACATGCTTGCATGCTGAACAGGAGGTTCAAGAACAGAGCCAAAATCATCATTAAGTTGCCCTGCGGAGGTTTTTGAGATAGACGAGAATCTGTAGAAGATGATATTAAATTGTCAGTGATATTAAAGTCACAGAAGGGGAGCTTAGAGTCTATAGGGCAACAGAGCGTTTGTACTTTTGTAATGCGTGTTTGCACAGAGGTACTAGTGTCAGTATCAGATAAACAGAGTATCCCGCATGGACACGTTTCTCCCGAAGAGCAGAGGCTGTCGCTTTTGCCAAGGGTACCACAGCAGCTGCTGTGGTTGCTGAAGAGATGCTACGTCTGGTGGTCAGCAGTTCTTGTGCGGATCATTACATCCAGCCCTGCCATTCTGCTGACCCATCACCAAATCCCCCCTCTGCTGACTACGCTACAAAACTCACACGGGTCAGGATGAGGAGCTCTCTTCATACTCGGCGCTGCTCCTGCGGAAAACTGTCTCTGATGACTGGGCCAGGTGGATACACGTGGATAGGACTTCTGGTTAGTTCGGTACACTCTGTGTTTTGAAAAAGCATATTTGAGATCAAAGCGCTATGGAAGGTAGTTACAAACCAAAATTGCAGCAGAAGCCAAGTAGTTCAAGTGCATTTTCACAAATGAACAATGCTAAAACACAACTCGCTCTGGGGCTAGTAGTCAGAGATGTCTTACCTTTTCCGAAAAGGAGCTGATGATTTTTATTGTGTAAAAGCACGAGTTAAAGAGCCTAATACCTGCATTATTTTTGTAAGATTTTCAGAGGTAGTAGTATAATAACCAAGGGTTAAGGAATAGAATGGGTTGTGAACATTCATTACAGGCCAAGGGGCATGACTCCTGCTAATCTAAATAACATAACACCCCTGATTTTAGTGGAATTATCCAGAGAAACAGCTATTCCTGGTTATTCCAGTGGATGTGAAAAAAGGGCTTCTGTAAAGCATTTTTAAAGTGTGCCTTTTGCAGTAATGGATTAGCGTGTTATATCCAATGGAGTTGGGATCTATCCCGTATTGTATTGGGCCTGGCTGAGACGGAGTTGATTTTCCCCATAGCAGCCCTCACAGCGCTGTGCTTTGTCCCGGGAGCCAGCGGTGCTGATAACCCACCAGGGCTTGGGCTGCTGCTGGGCAGCGCTGGCACAGCCTCAGGGCTGTCTCCGCAACGCTCCCCCCACAGTGGGCTGGGGCTGGGCAAGATCTGGGGAGGGGACACAGCCAGGAGGGCTGGCCCGAACTGGCCGAAGGGATATTCCATACCATATGAAGGGGCATGACTCCTGCTAATCTAAATAACATAACACCCCTGATTTTAGTGGAATTATCCAGAGAAACAGCTATTCCTGGTTATTCCAGTGGATGTGAAAAAAGGGCTTCTGTAAAGCATTTTTAAAGTGTGCCTTTTGCAGTAATGGATTAGCGTGTTATATCCAATGGAGTTGGGATCTATCCCGTATTGTATTGGGCCTGGCTGAGACGGAGTTGATTTTCCCCATAGCAGCCCTCACAGCGCTGTGCTTTGTCCCGGGAGCCAGCGGTGCTGATAACCCACCAGGGCTTGGGCTGCTGCTGGGCAGCGCTGGCACAGCCTCAGGGCTGTCTCCGCAACGCTCCCCCCACAGTGGGCTGGGGCTGGGCAAGATCTGGGGAGGGGACACAGCCAGGAGGGCTGGCCCGAACTGGCCGAAGGGATATTCCATACCATATGACGTCAGCTCAGCGACAAAAGCTAAGAGAAAGGGGGAAGAATGGAATGGGGGGCATTCATTTTCCGATGTTTGTCTTCTGGAGCAACCGCTGCGTGTACTGAAGCCCCGCTTCCCGGGAAGTGGCTGAACATCGCCTGCTGATGGGAAGTAGAGAGTCAATCTTGTTTTCTTTTGCTTCCGCACACGGCCTTTGCTTTCTGCTTACTAAACTGCCTTTATCTTGACACATGTGTTTGGTTGGTTTTTTTTTTTCTTTCCGTCCTAATTTCTCCCCCCCGTCCTGCTGAGGAGTGATAGAGCGGCTTGGTGGCACCTGGCATCCAGCCAAGGTCAACCCACCACAGTCCTTTTTTGGCACCCCACGTGGGGCACGAACCCACCACCCTGAGATTAAGTCTTATGCCAGACCCAATACACATATATAATTTAACACTTCCTAAATTAAGAATTTCTAAATACAGATCAACGCAATAAACAACCATGCTCTCCAGAAACCATTACTATCTCCATTTGTATCGCTGATCCTGTAACAAAAGGGATGTCTCCGACACATCTATTAGAATACATCTAATGCCAATGAAGGATCTGAAGTATTTATTTCATTTAGGGGACTTGTCCTCTAGTTGAGATGCTCGCTTTTTCCTGAGTTACTGGCACACAGGTGTGTACCATATGATGCAAATAAACAGATTTCATGCTCCTTAAAAAAGCTAAAAGTGAAGGAAATTAACAAAAAAGAGCCAATCTGTGCTCAATTAATAATGTTAAGGGCTGGATGGAAGCCAAGAAATCCAAAGGAAGCCAGATTTGTGGTTGTCACTGCATACTCTGCTCACTCTACTCTGACAAGTTACTGCTTATTCCATAGACACGAGGCCAAATCCTGTTTGCTGGTGCATGGAGAACCTCTGAAGGCAGTGACAGCTGAGGAAATTGGTGATTATTTTGTTCCCTGCACTCAGAGAGGAGCCCATCCAAAACTCATAGGTCTCACCAAGGGTGACCATCGTGAGACAGCGATGCTTTGGACCAGGTTTCTTCAAGACATCATCTGCATGAGCAGAGGGTGAGCTGACAGCCACCAAACAAGAGCAGGAAAATTTAGAGATGAGGCAGGCTAGCAAAATTATTAGAAGTTCTTCTTCTGCACTAATTAATCCACTAATGTAGAGAATGAGGGCTGAGGTCGTTGTTCTCGCTGAGACAAATGCAGTAATGCCGTTTTGCAAACAGCAGGGAAAACAGAGGAGAAAACAGGAGATTGCATCTTCTTTTATGCAGTTTGTGGCTAATTTATTTTCAAATATATAAATGAATGCATAGGAATGGATGTTTAATTGCTAATATCTATTATTTATATACATTACCCTACTTAAAACAGGACAAAAAAGCCTCACACATGCAGATTTTTTGAAATGTGTTACATCCATTATCACAGTTCATGGTGTGTGCTCTGATGGGAATTTAAAAGCATCTTTACTGCACATCACAGACTCTGTGCTGAAACATTACTTTATTATTAAAATCATGTGCTTTTTGTGTGCTCTCTTTCCTGGATGAAGGCTTAAGACTCATATCTATTCTCTCCAAATTACATAAGCACCATTATGGTTAACACATTCAGGAAAAAAACTGTTATTAGAAAACAGATCTTTGGAGAGGGAAAAAAAAATTTAAAGATCCTTAATTGATATATAATTTTGAATTTCATCTCTCACATCTGTGTATAAGAAGGAAATTTCATAAACATAATATATCTAAAAAGAATACTCTTAATTACACCAAGGACTACTGGATAGAATGATTACATTTTCTACCGTGTAAATTTCCTACAATTAAATGCAGCAGTGTCACCTTATAAAATGTTTCAATTTTATAATTATTTCAGTTCATTTAGTTAGAAAAAAATATAAGCATGAATTTACTAAGTATCACCGAAATCTAGTCATTCTTATTCTAGAGAACTGACTTGGAAGTTAGTTGTGCTTGTCTGAACTTAAATAGATCTTGACATATTTAAATAAGTATTAAAATTGATAACATTGGCGATGATATGCTACTTAGAAAGAAGTCCAATCACATGCTATTTATTCTTGCTACCTGCTTTAACTGCCTTTTTTTTTTTTAAAGAAGCTGGAATGATTCTTTTGATTTTGTTTTTCATCAAGAAAGCTTTTTTAAAAAATAAAAAAAAAAAAAAAAAAGAACATAATTCTGGAAACTTCCTGGCAGTGAACTTTATGTTACGTGAGAGAGAAAATGCCACAACAGAACCAATGCAGTTGAATGAGTTCACAGTTAGTCATCCTAGGGCAAGAAATGTGGTTATAACCATATGCTTTCCTGAAAGAACCAATGAAAAGGCATTCATATTGTTGAAGGCATTTTTCCTTTCCAAAAACAAGGAGGGAAAAAAAAATTGAAAGGTCTGGGTCTTTGCGCTCCAACTGGATTCACACAGTCAGAATCTCCCACCTGCTCCGAGCCCTGCTGCACCCGCAGGCAGCCTCCCCAGGTGCTGTAGCTCAACCGTGGGGAGTTAATCAGTTGATTTTTGAGGGGAACAAGTATAACACAAAGTTTTTGTCACGGTGACCAAGTTTTCAGGAATATTCACGGCCTCCAGACACACATCCTAGCTGATACTGTTGTCCAAACGCTTGTCTCCTTTCAAAAATTAACAAGTCTGGGAAGGAAAGAGGCGAGAAACCCATTTCGGTGGGGAAGTGGAAGGGCCCCGGGCTGAGGATCGATCGGCACGCTGCCCTCCGTACATGCTGTTCTCCAGACTTGCTTTTCCTCCCCGTCTTTGGCTAGGCAATCCAGCTGCCACTAAACATTTTTACTGAAACGGGCTACTCACAGAAATCAAACCGTAAGCAGATGGTGAATCTGCACCCTTTTTTTCCCACGTGTGTACGGATTCGGTCTTGTTCATAAGATCATCTCAGTCCTTACGCAGGTGCCATATCGAAGTCACGAGCCAGAGATACACCGTCCCGTGCACCCAGACTGACCACGCAGAAAAGCAAGAACTAGAGCTGGAGAGTCTGCGGGCCCGATCCATTCTCCACAAAAGCTTTGGGTGTTCGCACATTGACTTCCAGCAAGGATTTACTCAGACCGTAACAGACTTACAGCCCAGATAGGAATCGTTTAAACAAGAAGGATTCACTTCACTTCTGAGCCCTTCGCATGCAGGCAACAATGCCCCTGAAAGGGTTTTTTTTGTTGTTGTTTTTTCCTTGTTTAATATTTTTTTTCCTTCCCCAAAATAGCAGGAGCAGCGTGACGATTTTTGTCTTGAATTGTAACCTCCAGTGCCACGTGCGTTGGTCAGGTAGCACACGTGGCATCACGAAGCAGCAGCACATCCAAACTCCTGCAAGGCTGCAAACTCCCCAGCAGAGCATCCCTGCTGCGTGAGGTTCACTCCTGTGCTGAAATTTATAGCCCAAACTCTTTTAAAATGTTTGGGCTATAAATCATAGAATCATTTAGGTCGGAAAAGACCTTTAAGATCATCGAGTCCAACCATAAAGCTGGTTCAGAGTACTTGTTCCTCTGAACTTCACTGCCACAGAATATTTTCATTCAAATTACTTTCATGCCGCTGTTGTTTTTCCAGAACAAACAACATAGAAAATAAATCCTTTCATTTGACTTTATGGAAGTAGTTATCATCAATGTATTTTTAGCCTACCCTGAGTGCTGTCTTGCATCTCATTTCTGTGTAGTCACACTCGCCTGAGCCTGGGTAATGGGGTAATCGAGCATGCGCTTTTTCTTATGTCTCACTGCTTTTCCTTTTTCTTAGATGAGTGCGCAACACTTATCCTGGCCTGCTTGTTCTGCCAATTTTGGGACTTTCTTATAATGCTGCCTGATACCTGTGAACACTGGCTGACAGATACCTGTTGTCCATCCAATAGATACTACCAGACCTCCAACGAAGACCATACCAACAACGACTGCAACTGTGACTGTGACATTGATTGCAGCCTTTTTGAGTCCTGCCACGAGACTGGGGAATGCCTGGAACTCGCCATGGAGATTTCTGAAGTCTGCTATCGTTAATAGGAAAATCAGTGACAAAATTCCTCAAAACTGCCTGAAAGTGAACTGACAGAGTACAAAGGAGAAAAGAACACTTTTTTTTTTTTTTTTTTTTTAAAGATTACAATAATACTCAGAGTGTTTGCCAACCAGGACTATGTGCATCATGCTGCTCCCACCCTGGAGGTCTGTATATCTGTACCTTTCTGGTTGTATGATTTCACAAACTGCTGAAACCAATAAAGGGCAAAATGGGGTATTCTCCTCTGCCATAGGTGACAACAGAATTCCTAAGTGCCAAGTGTGCTCGATGCTTTACCCATGGTCAATCCAAGGCTTTTATAAACCTCTAATTGCTTTAAACACGGATTTCCCTCTTCATAAACACAGGACAAATTAGGATATTATTTTAGGACCAATATATGTTAGTTCATCTTCCTAATGGATTCATACCTAAACATGTACTACACATTGTTGGTTATTATTAATAATGTATGATATAGCATCATTTTATAATTAAAAATTTATTTATTCAATCTCTTAAAACACACTTATATGCTCAATTTAGATAGAAAAGAAAATTAAATGAATTAGAAACCATGGTAGCGGTAATTACAGCAAATGTCTCTAAAAATCTCCAGTGAATTTTGTAGAGGAAGCATTTTAACAGGGTAGTGCAATTCGACAGTGTATTAATGTGCGTGCCTATGGTTATGTAATAACAGGTTATGCCTATTGTTCATTAGTTATAGGAAAGGGCTCCTTAAGTGTAATTAGCCTAAATGGGAATCGACTGCACATTTCCAGAGGAGAATTACCCCGTGGATAGCCAGTAACTCCTTTGCCTGCTTTTCATTTGTGAGGTTTCTGCAAGCAGCAGAACATTGCCGCCTATTCTGGCGGAATCGGGCATCTCCCCCTGCGCACAACGGATTACAAAACGACAGTATCTACCCTGGCCGTGCTTTCAAACTCCCTCTATCTCTTTTCTGATGGCAGGTCTGATTAATAAAAAGGAAATGCATATTGCACATTACACATATGGCAACAAAAGCATGTAAATTCAGCTGCCTGAGGGTGCACAACGCACGTATTAAGCACAGAGGAAAATACAGAGTTGATTGCTCACATTAGATATTGATAGATTAACAGCAAAGACAGTGTTTGCTTTCTATAGGCACTAAAAATCCACCCAAAACCCCCACTGATCTCAGTGCAGAAGTGCCCGGGGAATCCCAAGCAAGAATCCTGAACGAGATGCTGGCACACTCATCATTGCTGAAATTATTGAAACCACTTGTTCAATAATCTGAGTCTCAAATCTGTAGTCCTGACACAAAAATATTTAATGGAAACAAAAATCCATGTCAATTCTCCCCCCCCCCCAATTCTGGAAAATTCATGTTTTCAAAAAATCGGACAGTAAGAAGTAGGTAGAACTTTGATTTTTTTACAGGTATCTTACAAAGCTTAGTGACAGGACAACAAACGATAGACATACAGTGAGCAGCCCAGCACACCTTGTTTCTGTGCTCCTTCCAGGACACTGGTGGGAAGTAAAAGAAGTTTCCTTGTTTTAATTGTGACATCACACTGTAAATTGTAGCCACATAATGAAACAAAATCATTAGTCCTTAATTGCCACACCAGTGCTAGCCCACTGGCTGGGCCTGAACCCAGGTCCAAAAAGCACTAACCACCACCGCGCGGGAGGCTCTGGTGTTGCACACTCTGGGCTGGGCAATGCTGAGTTTTAATGCTCCAGGTTGCACTCTCCCACAGATTTTGATCTTAAATGTCCCAATACTGAGCCTCACAACTGAACTGTCAGTGCAACATATTGGGCCACAGCGACTTTGGATCATTCCACTTTCTACCATAGGTTCTCCTCGGCAAAGTGGCAAGTGGTCTTGGATGAATAAAGACACTGACCCAAAGCATTTAACAGTCAGAAAAGGAGAAAACCTGCCCCACATACCATTTCTTAGAGAAGTACCAATAGAGAGGCACGTTGGCGGCCCTTGCTCTTGATGCTGCCTTCCAAAAGGGAAGATTTCATGTGCAATGGCTGGAAGGAGACCAAGAGAGGAACTCAGAAGGTGGTGTACCCCAAAATGCTGCCGCAGAGTGACCCAGTGATGGAGAACTTGTCTTGCAAGACAGGATGCCTTGTTCCAGCTCTGAACCTGCAGGGTAATACACATTGACACATACTGGGATCACCCATGGCAGGTGAGGTCTCCATGCATCAGCTGAGAAACTGAATTAAGGACTACTGGCACAAATATTTTTTTTTTCAACTCTTTTCCTAGGAATCATTATTCAAAAGAGCTTTTTTTCATGTTTCAATCCATAGGTTGGCAAACTGAGGTCATGTCTACTACAGGGCATGGGTAAGGTCAAAGACAGACTTACAATGGTCACAGCCATAGCCATGGCTAGACAGGATGTCCCAACAACATGAATTGGATCACACTTTGGGGTATATTGAGAGCTGCTGCTGTAGTGAATGGTGGTGTTTCAAAAACACAGCAATACCTCCTTGCCTAAAGCGTACAATGACACCTTGCCTGGTTTCCTGCTTTAGGAAGTAGGTTTTCAGAGGCCTTCTGTATCAGCAAATGAAACCTTGAAAAATGTGTTATTTCATTCAACGTAGTAGAAACAGCAGCTTGTGATGACTTTGTTTTCTGCCATATAATTGCTAATTTCAACATTGCATTTTCATGACACACAGGAACCTTTTAATACATTGACACCAGAGAAAGTCAGTCAGACTTTTCCATTTGCTGTTTCAGAAACTGGGTTTCCCCTTTGGAGAGCCATCCTATTCCCACGCTAAACCGACTTCCTAGGCCAAAGAAATACCCATTTATCAGATTTAAACATGGGTAGACACTCCAGTGAAACAGAAGTATTTGGAACAATTAAGGCACTCTCTGTATTTTTTATTTACTGGAAAGGAAGGTCTGAGCGCTTGAGTAGGAGGCGTTTGGGTGGATGGCTGTTCTGAACATGTTGGACTCAGTTGTGCTCCTGGAGAGATGTCAGCTCTGCAGCGTGTGAAACCAGCTTCTCAGAACAACAAATAAAAGTTACCATTTTGCAAATGGGAACATCACTTTGATACGACGCCTCTCCTCAGCACCATAAATGCGCTGACAGATTGGTTGGGGGAAGAGAGAGACAGAGATAATAACGAAGAGCTATATTGCTACCTTCTACAGGAAGGGACCATGGTATGCTCTCTAAGGATCTCCTCTTGGAAATGTCCCAGCAGTCTCATCCTTAAGAGGAAAATGTCTTTTCACCTCCTTTCACTGTGTTCTCAGGACTCAATACGGATTAGGATGCAAACACTTTACAGCAGAAATTGTCATTTGCTAGATATTGTACTGCACCCCGCACACAGAGGACTTGAACATGAAAGGCCTCAGGGAGCTCCCAAAAGGTTGAAGACCAGTTAACTCAAAGGAAATTGAATTCTCCCACTGAACATGAGCCCTTCTATAATGTTGTTCTGGTGCCTTACTCTCTATGCACACTATGAGTCCCTTTAGATATGGGCTAACAAAAACCAGCCCGTGTGCACCCCCAAACGCAGGGAGCATATTATATTATCTCCTTTGACTTTTCTTCGCTTCCTAGAGCATTTTGATTGTTCATACTCTCTTAAGCAATCACAACCAGAATGACCAACATCTTCCAAATGTCAAGACAATGCACAACTCTGCCTTAACTCCAGTGCTACAGCTGAGCTCTAGAAGACTTTGGTTCTCAGGAAGAAAGCAAAATAGTGGAACAGTTAAGATGTTCACAATTGTATTTCTCCTATTGTTATGCTTGTACAGTATTGAAAAACATTCAATAGTGTTGGACTAAGAAAGTATGTATCTATTAAATTTTTCTTATAATTACATGAAATGGGTGGTTCCATTGCTTTAATCTTCATCTATGTCAAGATATATTTTAGGCCTCTTAGGCAAGATAAGTTCCCTATTATGCAAGAAAATAAGTTTACCAAACAGACTGGGATTTCCGGGCACCGCTCCACTATAATTCACAGTAACTGAGTATTAATCATGATTAATAATCTATCATTCCTGTGGTTTAAAAAAAAAGGGGGGGGGAATTATTGAGAAATTGCACTTTCTCTTAGCATACTTCATATCATTGCACAATGGAACAATTCTATGGAATTCATTATTCTGCTGGTAACAATCAAGATTTCCTTAACATTGCACACGAACAGGAATCGTTGCCATCTGATGCGTGTTCCATGGCCTGTGCAAAATGAGTTGGTGGGTGCAAGCCAATTCATAATGGATGTGTGCCTGTATCACAAAAAACACCAATTATATGGTACCCTTAGGAAAAATGCCAAGGTCTGAGTGTAAACAGAGCACTTTCTGTCCCAAAAGTTAACTCATCTGTGGTCAGAGTTGAAACACAATAGAAAGAGCAGTGCTGAACTGCATCTGCTGCCTTCATAAAGGGCTTCAGCCTCCTGAGGTATCAGCTGGCACCTCAGATCCCCTTTAAAATAAAAGAAAAATCACTCTTAAGTGACACACTCATTGTGCCGCTTCCCCTGGCACCCATTAAAGTCATCATGGAGGTTGCACAATCATAAAATGGAAGAGAGACAGTTGTTGCTACAGTGTATAATTTGTCCTCTTTCTACATGTATCCAGAAAAAACAAAATCTATCGTCACTAAATAAAAAGTGTCTATTCGTCAATCCCTGTTTGATGTCTAAGAAATCTACAAATCAGAAAATGCCAAAAGTCACTGACTTATCATCTCTTAGTGCTTTCCAGTGATGAGCCACCATCCTCCGTGTATTGAAGAGGGACCACGGACTTCCAACAGGCAAGTTCTCAGGCCACTAGAGTATCTTGTTTGTAAAATAAAAAGCAAAAAGAGAAGATGTCTTATGGACATTCTGTTGATGGCCTGCCTGAGCAGAGCAGTTTAAGTAATTAAGTAATATTGGAAAAGTCTGCTTCCGTATTCGAGAACCCTGCAACTGAAACAGTCATCCCCATGCTCACGCCACAGTATATTAAAATGACCACAGTACAAAAAGAGGACAAAAACACCTTGCACAAGCACACAAGAAAACCACCATCAATATCATTACCATGCAGACTCAATTTATATTGCCAGTTTTGCCGTGATTTCTATGAAATAAAAAATAATGCCAGAGAGTAGTGAAAAAAATACTATTAGATCAGCTGTATAAAAAGCATGTGATTCCATTAGCAAGCACAGCTGAGAAAAGGCAGGATTTAAATCAAATCTAAATATGATAAGATTATACAGCCAAAGTGACATGTCCATTTTAGAAAACATACAGGGCAGGGACAGAAGCAGCAAAACAAAAGTAGAATTTTGGTTTTATGCTGTAAAACACGTTCCGTCTTACACAGCAGTTAAAAACGTGATGGAATTATCCTGTTAGCACTTCAATTTTATACTGTACTTGTTCTAGGTAAACAACAAATGTGCAGTTAATTTACAGGGGCATCTTTTGTTCATCTTTACTGTAGTATATTTGCCTCATTCATTCCCTCAGAGTGTCAATGTGCCCTATCACTTGGTACAGTCATCACATACACAAACTCTTCTGCTCAGGAAACAGCAAAACTGCTCGCAGAACCACAGTTTCAGCTCCTAAAAACTTTTGGTTTGTTGTAATGTGTCTTTGCTCCACATCGAGTGTGAAGCAAAATGTGCCGAAGGTTGGTGTTAAAAGGGAGAGTCAATTGTTTAAAATAAAAGGATCAGGTTTTCTAATCTGTTCTCTTTTGGAACAGGAGAGCTCGCCCTGCAGTTCATGAGCCTTTGCATCAGAAATGAAGCCAGAAAAATCTCTCTCAAGAAGCATTTTTTTGATAGTATAGTGTCCAACAGTCTACTGTGTGTATATACACATAGAGAGAGAGAGAGGTAAAGTATTAAGAAGCAGAAAGAGATGGGGTAGCTTTGGGTAATGTAACTGATAGCAGTTGTTATGAGCTCGTGATCTCCAATTGCTCCCTGGAACAGTTTTCTCCTGTCAGGGTAATCTTTGCGATTTCTGCTCGCACCAGAGGCAAATGAGCCGTGCTATGAAAGCAGGACAAGCATCAGCAGGTCTTTGCCCCAGCTTCTGGAGATTTCTGCTTCCTCACACGCTGCCCACTCCTGTCTTCATTTACATCCAGATGGTCTCTCTGTGAAATAAGTTTCATTCGTAAGGGATTTCAACACAGTTCGAACTCAGGAGTGGAGAAGGGCATGCATCAATATTCACCTTCCCAAAGATATAATCAAATATTAATCCATTTTAAAACCCTTGATTTTACTATGCATTTCAATTTTCCTACAATCTATAACCCGTACACACCATAAAGTCATCACTGAGAGGGAAAGCTGGAAAAATCCAGCTACCTTTCCAAATAGAAATCAGAAGATATATTTTTAGCTACATTAAGCCAATTGCATGCAGCTCTGCACACTTATGTAATTCCAATATAAAAATAATCCACAATATTCCAAAGGAACAAATCCAATTCTTGGTCATATAAATTTTCTTATAAGTCCATCAATACCCATTCCAAAAATGTCTCAGTCTCCCTGAGTGCTAGAGTTGGAACAAAAGACCAAGTCCTTTAAAATGCCTTTGGAGTTTCCAGGGATGTTAAATCTAATTGCCCTTAGCATAGCACCGATCCACAAAGGTTTAAGTCATGGAAAATGTATTTTACCTTTATACAAGATATACTACGCGAAGTTTATTGGGGCACAGTAAAGTCAGATCTAACTTACTTGGTGCAAATTTCAGACAGAAAGAAATTAACCTTTGATGATTCACTTTGACTAAGCAGGCCAGAAAAATGTGTCTTCTCATTGCAGACACGCCATATTATATTAAGTTATATGATGCGATAGGGTATGGTATGACAAAATACCAGTTTGGGCACTTGAGTGTATATGTATACATAGAAATCCATATTTATACTCATGGATATTTATAGCAATGCCTCTGTGTTCCAAGAAGCAAGAAATGATGGAGAGTGGGCAAAGATTAATTGTGATGGAAACCTTCTTAAGACAAAGCCAGAACCAGCATTATTTGTTAATGCCTTTAGAAGCTGTATAATTATCAGAGCTAAAGTTGAACAGAAATTTTCCAGTAAAATGGTTGTTCATGACAGAACGATCATTTGTTAAAGCAGACCTCGGAGCATCACGGCAAGGCAGTGTTGGGAACTGCTCATTTCCCTGGAGGGCTCCACGGGGCCTGGGCAGCCCACAAGAAAGAGGAGTGACCTGGGCACTTTCCTGGGAGCCTGGGAAGTTCTTGAGATTCAGGTCAGCCGTCTGTTCCATTTCATTAAAATATAAAATAAGAACTAGAACAGAAACCTTCTTTTTTTCCAGAATGAGTTGCCTTTGATGATCCTTCTATACGGGTTCTTTCATTTTCTAACATGTATCTGAACCACGATTTTTCCCCACACTCTAGAATCTCTGGTGGAATAAAACCCCTTACCTTCGTCTGTAACGGCTCTGTCATGCGGAGCAGTGTTTTAGAGGCATGGGAGGAGACTATGTCTGACCCAGAGAGCTCCTGATTTTAAAGACGAAAGAGGGAGAAGTGTAAGACTGCACGGTCTGCAAACAGGAAAGCAAGACAAAGGGACCAAGGGTGGATTTTTCTCCTCCAAGAACTTTATTTCTCAGCTAGAAATCTGATCTGCAGCGAGGGGGCCCAAGGGACAAGCCGTGTTTATAATGCAGCCAAGGACGCTGTTCCCTCAGTTCAGTCCCCCTCCGCACTCAACACTCCTAAGCTGCGTCTACTCTGTAAAGGCCCAAGAAAACTTAAGCAGCCTTAAAAAAAAAAAATTTGCAATGGCACGTCTTCTTACCCAGCATCATGGAAAAGTCACGCTGCTCTGCATATAGCCTTCAGGATTGTGTCTGTAACACTTGAAATCCTGCCCAAGTCTGGCTTCGCTCTCGCTAACAGGTACTCTGTGTGCTTCTGCATCTTTTCCTACAAGCAAATGTTGCAACTTTCCTATTGCGACAGCTGTAATAGGCATTCACTTTACTCTGTTTTTCCTTAACACTCCCGATTCCTTTTATATCTAGTTGGGAAGACGCTCAAGCGCTAATGGCACTTGTTCAGCCATCCAGAGAAGGCACAGCGTCGTCTTCTAACTATTTGTATTTCTTCATTTTGGAAATCTGAACTTTGCCGAGATCCAAATGCCTGATATTTAACTTAGATTCATCCCTCTTAAGGTCAGAAGGCACCATTAAAATTATCTGGCAACACAAGATCGGCATCTACTTGGAGAAAGGAGGTTTTAAATCAGTCATTCATTCCTCTTACTTCTGTTTGGCCAGTAAGAGGGTTCCAGGTGCCAGATAATTAAGTCACCACTGACAGATGAGACAGGTGATGGACCTGCATCCATATGCTATCACTTCTAGTTTGGTAACCTCAAGGGATGTGGCTCACGCTGCGCGATAGTGATCTACAGCTGCCGGTGTTTGCTGATCGGTCAGCACAGGCTCCTTCTGCCACCACCTGATGGAAAAGTCCTAAGGGGCTGAGCAGAAATGTAGCTCTTAAGGCTCCAAAGACATCATTTCATGGAAAAGGACCTGCTCTGGGGTTTCAGGCCATAAGCACTTTCTGCCGTCGGCCCTGTGAAGTGGTTCAAAGAGTTGGGAACAGCATCAGTGCAGTCCTGCACAACGGCAAATAGTCTGAACTGACTTGCAAGTCACTTCCAGATCTTTGAATCTAAGCATGAAAAATGGCTTGAATGGTGTAGGAAGAAATGGCACTAATAAGCCCTATGAAACCCATCGGTAAGGCAGAGCAAGGAGAACTGCAGGGGAGCTAAGGGAGTATGGCGACGGCCAAAAAATTCAGAAACTCCTTCAGCAAAGAGGGAGAGAGACATGCCACCACCCAGGCGGGTCTGACATAAGGGTTTTGAACAGGAGTTCAAAGTTTTATTACTAGGCTCCTTTTTGTAAGGCAGGGCACAGCAAATACTCCATTTAAGGCTTCTGTGGAGTAGAACCAGAAATATCCAGCCTTGCAAATACCCTCACCAGCCAAGCGCAGAGCCGAGACATGCAAAATGAGCGCCCGTCAGCTCGGTGCCAGCACGACAGAAGGCAGAAGTGCTTCAAGGAACTTGTGACAGGTTCTCTGGATGCACCAATTTGAGACGGGCCAATCCCTGCTCAAAATGTGCAAACTCTCACACTCCTTGGCATGACCGCGCAGCCAAAATGCACATTTTTTAAAGGATTCAGAGAAAACACGACCAAAGGGACAAGAACGCAGAAGAATTTGGCAATGGGAAGCAGATGCTTCCTAGGGAGGAGACAGGGCTTAGTTTGAAAAAGGTTTGAGGGAAAACTTTATATATAGCGATGAAGTTGCTGAAGTCTATTCTGTTGTAGAATATCTAACTCATGGGGAGGACTGTACTCTAAACAGTCCCACCTAGGAAAGCAACTCTGCGGAGATTCACCCTGGGCAGTGAGGCAACTTAAGTGGTATAAATATCAGTGCTCTGGTTTACCTACAGCAGCTGCAGCCGCTGCAGCCATCCATCATGACCCAGGTTACCCAGGTTTTGTCACTCGCTGCTCTCTAACATCCCCTCTGAAAGCCCGGAGGTGGCATACCAGGGATGCCTGCAGCGAGAGCGTGAGCTGGAAAGAGAAAGAGAAGGGATCAAAACGTATGTAAGTCACAAAAAGAGACTCAAGGTGAGCTCCAAAGTTGCTGGCAAGAAAAAGTGTCCATTAGTTTTGAGGAGGGAGGTGGCACAGTCCAGGCTTGTTCCTGGCTAGTGCGGTACGGTTTTTAGGTGAACTTTGAGAATTGTAATGGTGCTAAGCATCGAAACAGAAGGAAAATGAAGGACAGGCTGACCTGTGAGGGATGGAGTTGCCTACCTAAAAGAGAGAGAAATGGCAGGTTTTAGGGGAAAGGACCAGGACAGGGTAGAAAGCCCCATGAGAGAAGGAAGAGAAAGAACATCATTACTCTCTTTTATTACACGAAAAAAGTGCTTGCCTTCATCCAAACAGATCTTACTTTACTTTCTTCTCATAGGCAAGTATGAAATACATTATTCCAAATGGACCTCAGTTACGTCTTGAGCTGAGCCTTTGCATCCTTCAGTTAAAAAAACAAGACACTTGCAGTTCTCTGGGCTTCAGTCCTTTTCATACTGGTGTTAATTTTATTTTTCAAGCTGAACAAGATCACTCCTCATTCACATCTTAGGGCCTCCTCATAAAATTAGCCTGCGAAAGCGAGACAATTGGACTGAAAATTTTTGGACTTGCCTTGGATTTGGAACACTCCTAAAAACCTCACATTTCCTTGGAAATACTCCCCCTTTGACCAAACTAAACCGCTCTGTTTCCACTAAGTGTCACAAGATTGTACCTCCCTCCAGCGGGACCAGAGAGTTTCCTTCCTATAAAGCGCTGTTTAAAGGCCAGCTGCACTCCCGAGGCTTCAGCAACAGCCTGCAGCCTCCAGCACACCACATGCCAGAAACCAGCACCTATACGGGCTCGCAAAGGCTGTAAAACATCTTGTGCAGAGTGGGGGGAAAAAAAAAACACAACAAACTGCCAGGGAGCTTTGCCAAACACTTTCTGCTTATTTGCACCTATGCCAAATGCTTTGCAGTCTCTCGCAGGGGCATCAGAAAGTCACCCCACAGCAGCCGCGGGAAACAGGGACGTCCCTTCTGCCAGCGCCCGCGGAGAAGGGCTGGGGCAGAGCTCGTGCTCCCGAAGAACCGCGGTAGTTTTGAGATGTCTGCGTTGAGATTAGGCTGTCTGATGCCTTTGGGGAGAAAACTTTTGTCTGAGGCACAATTCCGCTTCTGAATCACATCGCTTGGAAACCAAGAAGCAGAGAAACAGGAAAATACAGGGCACGAGCTTTCTTCTTTTTGAAGAGGACTTAACTTCTGCAGCGGTTTGGCATTGCTGCCCACACTGTCCTGCAGGGACCTAGGAGACAAGCTCTTCTCCACACCTAACAAGAATCTTTGGCTTCAGGAGAAGCAGCTTTTCCCAGTCTGGGATGTAAGAGGAGGCTCTTACAGGTAAGAAGATCCTTCTTGCCCAGAAGGAACAAAACTTGGAGAAAAAGTGAACCAAGGGGAGAGCTGACTTAGGCTATGCCCTTTGCTGCTTTGAAACCAGCTGAGAGGAGCCGCATTTGTCTCTTGCAGAGAGAGAAGAGACAGTTTTAAGCGCAGCAATTTTTAAGCAGTTGAGAAAGGCCCGTGTCCTGGTTGGGGCAGGTGATCGGGAGCATCCTGCACTGCACGTGGAGCACGAGAGACAGCAAGGCACCAGCCAAGCACGGGCCAGAGGAAGAGTGGTGAAGATAAGCACTTTGCAGATGAATAGACTTTACGCCAATTAACTTTCCCCCTCCGTACTTTTTTTCCTTTACCAGTGGTCATTCTCCGCCGGCTGGTCCTGGCAGCCTGGGGTGACACAGCGGGTGCTTTTGCCTCGGCAGCCCTTCTGCTGGCAGCAGGGCAGCCCCGGCTCCTGGTGCTGCTGGCAGCTGCAGTGAAGCCTTTCAGCACAAAAGAGTAATTCCTTCTACTGGGGGAGCATTCAAAAGCAACAAGGAGCCACACAGACATACAAGAAGCCATAAGCCTGTTTGAGGAGCTTACAACGTAGGAAGGCAACAACAACACAAGAGAAATTATGGGAGAGAAGGCACAAACAGAGGGATACAGGATGCTCTAGGGTTCAGGCAGCCACTCATTAATTCCTTACTTCAGTGTGGTTGTATTATTTCTCTATATAACCATTTGGCTTGAGCCAGCCTCAAGTCTCCAACTGTTACGTCCCCTTCCAACACAACAGAAAAACTCAGTTTTGAAGAGGAAACACAAAGCACAAAGGTACCTTCATATCTCTGAGGAACCTTAGCCTCCCCTCAGAAAGCACAGGCAAAGACAGCTCCCAAACGGCCACCCTCGCAGGTCAGCCTAAATCCGTCCTTTGCAAAGGACAGCTGATTTCGACTTAAAACACAGCTACGCCTTACCCTCAGCTCCCCCAAGCTGGCATCCGCGTGCTGAAGTGAGGGTCCCTGCTAACGGCTGCCGGGGGGGACCCGGTCCATCGCATCTGCAGGTGTGGCAAGAGGATGCTCGTGTGCATGAGCATCCTGATGGCACAGGACGGATGCTCCTGGACACCCCACGACCAAAGCGAGACCCTCCCAGGCGCCTGCCCTCACCCCTCACACCACCTCCCTCTCGCTGTGCAGGCACCGGTGCAGAACCTGCCCCGATAACGAGATCCAGGACTCACTTCTGACATGGGGCTGACTTTTGTCAAAACCTGTCATTAGGACTCCGTTTCCCCACTGTTTTGAACCTTCTCACATACAACATTGAAGCCTCAGATTTGTCAAAACATGCAAAGGTGCTGCCAGAGGCTGAGCAACTCATTCTAGTCCCTTTACAAAGGCATTTTAAGGAAAGAAACAACATGTCAGGGCGATGCCAACAACTGACTGTACCAACAAGGAGAGATTTGACGTACTATTCTATGCTGCAGTGACTGTTACAATAAAAGGCGGCAGTGCATTAGTGAAAGATTTATGCTAGTATTTCAACAATGGAAAACATGAGCTTTGCTGTATTCTCACTCACACCGAGACAGGCAGCGAGGGCATGTCATGTAACACTATTTCCAGGAATGATGTTACAATTGAAGAAATGCTGATTTGCTGGTACAGTAAGACAATTCCTGGAAGCAGGGGAGACCCTCGTATTATTATCATTGCAGAGGGAGAATTTGACTGTACAGCCTCTTATCCCGGGCTGCTTAGGAGGGATGGCTCTCCTGCTCCCGAAGGGTAGGAAGAAAAGGTGAGCCAGAAAGCCCGGGAGAGCTGCCGCTCCGCCGCGGCCCCCTCTGCGCGGCAGCAGCCTCCCTGGCACCGTCAGAGCCCTCCATGCCAGCAAGCACAAGCGCCAGCTAATTGAATTTGCTAATGATACATTCTCTCGAAACCCTTCGCGCTGCGCACCCACCGTTTTGTGCTTGCAATTAAATTATAAAGAAAAAAAAAAAAAAAAAAAAATATGCCATGTGGTGTCATTTGACATTTAGATGTCAAAGTAACTGATTGACAGGGAAAAAATCGACAGCGAAAGGCCCGTTCCTGCCAAAGCCGGCGGGGAGGTTGCCAGCGGCGTTGGGAAGAGCAGGGTTGGGGCCCTCGTGGGCCAAAGGGATGAGGCAAGATGGTGGGAGAGCGGGCAAACAAGCCCCGTGCCAGGTTATCCTGGCCCTGAGAGATGCGGGAAGAGGGAATCGGCCACCTCCAGGAGCCTTCCTCTTCGTCCCCCGTCTTCCAGCGCGGGGGCTGGGACCCACGAGGGAGGGAGGCAGCGGGCGTCGACACCTGCGTGGGAGGGTTGTTCTGTGCTGAGTCTGGGAAGATGGGGTTCTCCCCCTCGTCAGAGGTTTTGATGTCTCGGGGCTTTTTTCTGCCCCTGTTAAGGATAAAGAAAGGTGGGATTTAAAAAAAAAAATTCTGAGCTGACCATTGGGAAAAAAGCAGAGTTAAACCAATCACTCATTTCGGTCATTTTGAAATCTTTTCTTCGATTTTTTACCTTACAGAATTTGTATTGGTTTTAGCCTAAAGAATAAAACAATGAAAATTTACAAGCAAAAAGAAAAAAATTTAAATGTCAAAACCCAGACAATTTTAATAATTTACAAAAGCTTTTTTACCCAAAACCTTTTCAATCTGAAGAGATTCACCCCAACAGGCCCCATCCTGCAAAAAGCCTCAGTAATGGGAAATACGACGTTTTTCCAATGGGATTAAAGGTTCGCGCCCAGATTCCTGATGAGCCCGAGGAGGGAGACCTGCCTGGGGGTCAGTGAGGTGGGGGGGAATGCAGAGCCGGGGCCCCAGACCAGCTTCGACCCGCAGCCTCCACCGGCATCTGCGCGCGGTCCAGGGGTGCGAAGACAGCTACAAACACGGGCCTCTGGTTTGGGAAAGGGAGAAGAAAGCAAAAACAAAATCCAAAAAAACCCACCAGGGAATTACAGTTGCATCTTGTCTCGTTCACCGACCGCACGTGGAGGCTGGGTAAGTAAGTGAGGTTTTGGCTCACCCGCTGCGGGCAGGCTGGGATCCACCCGCACGGTGTTCAGCTGCTGGAGGGGGCGAGGGCACAAATTCCTGTAAAAGAAGAATATTATTAATAATACAAAATTAAAAGCGCTCTCTCCCTCAAGCTCACTTGCTCGCTGCCTGTAGCGAACAAGGTTCATCAGGGACCTTCCTTGCCTGCG